>NC_065535.1:55857361-56157361 GCF_932294415.1 Quercus robur
TTTTGGTCTGTTTGTGCTGGTGTTTATATTATATTACTATAAGGTAATGATACTCGCGTTCATTCTTGTTTTATTTTTGTTGTCGGTATGTTAATGTGCGCGCATTATTTAAGTTTTTGCCTTTGATTCTTATTCCTTTTTTTTTTTTTTTTTTGAAGAGTTTGATTCTTATTCCTTACAATGACCCTACCCATTTTAAAAATCTCGACCACTCCCAGCAACAAACTAATGTGATTAGATGCAACTAGCTTGTAAGGGAATTTGATGTGACAGAAAATTATAATGTTGGGATGTGGACCGTATATCTCAAAAAAAAGTTGGCAATCAAATAAAAAATAGTAATAAGATGTGGGTTACAGTTAACTTAACTAGTAAAATCTCTAACAGTTGAATAAGAGATTTAGGGTTCAATCTCTGCCTACACAAAAAACCGATTGATATCTTAGTATGATAATAAAGAATTATCATAAAAAACGGACACTATAAATTGAAATGCTCTCTAAAAAAAAAGATGTAATAAGGTGAAATGCATACCAAAATTAGAATCATAATAAAGTGATAATAACATAAAAGTTTTCTTAACTATCCCAATCCATTAATGGATTTACTCAAAAACAAATCAATCAATATCATCTACTATATAAACAGAGACCTCAAGTGGAAAAGTATGAGATTCTGCGAAGTGGCGCATTCTATACAAAGAGAATTGAAATATTCTCAAGTGCCACATAAGAGATAAAAACAAATTAAATATTGACTTTTTATTTCATTTGGTTCAATGTTTCAAAACTTTTCTAATTAAAAATAAATATTTTTTGTATCCTTTGGTTCAATATTTCATGACTTTTCATCCCTCACACATACACACAAGCCTCTTTACATTTTAATTCACTATTTTCACCTCTTGCACTTCTACTTTTTTATATATACCTACCCATAGCCCTTCATGTCATCCCATGTCAAATACATACAAACCAAAAATGATATCATTTACCTTCAATCTTTCTACGAATCCTACCTAATTCTAACATTGCTATTTCATTTAATCCTTACTCGTATGAGTTGGATACAACCAAGGAATGGAAGCTTGTATCTTATATTGAGTGACAACGACAAATACGATTTTGATGTTAAAATCGGACGCTGTGAATTTGTGGGTTTTGTAAATGATATGATTGACTGTGGGTGTTTTGTATGTGTATTTTGTTTTAGAATTACAAAGATCAAAAGGAAGACATATTCTATATCAACTGTTATTTTATAATATTCCTCTAAAGTTTTTTTTTTTTTTCTCATTATTTCAATTGAATAATTATAATAGATATGCATGCGCAATTTATAATTGTTGCTTTTTATGATGAACTCATTACTAATAAAATTTTATAACAATTATGCTATAACACTTATACAACATTCTCCAAAATCATCTTGCATAAAACATTATAGTCGGAAATACTATTTTCGTCCCTACATTTTCACTTCATTCCCACTTTGGTCCTTCTTCTTTTTTTACCATTTTTAGTCCCCAAAATAAAAAACCATTCCATTTTGGTTCCTACTGTTATCTCACTAATAGAAAATAGCCTACGTGGCAAACAAAGTACACATGTTAGTACTTTAAATATTAAAAATGCCACATCATTATTTTTTCCTTTTCTTTAAATATTTTAAAATAAAATAAAATTTTAGTTATTATTTAATTATTTAAATATTTTATTGTTCTTCATGTTCTTCTCCAAGAACATGGTTGCCTAGAAAATAAAAAATTCAAGATTTTCTTCTATTTTCTTGCATTTTCTTAACAACCAAACAGACAAAAACACCTACAAAATTATGATCAAACTCAATAATGCTAACACAATCAACTAACAAAACCCAAACCACGTTCAGATCAAAAAAACAAAACCAAAAATACCAAAACACAAGCCAAAAATATCAAAACACAAAACCAGAAATACCAAAACACAAGCCAATCCTCATCAATTTCAAATCTTATTTCCTCTAAACGATCCTGGCCAAAGAGAGAGATGGTGAGATTTCGGCCTTGGGTCTTTGGGTTTCGGCCATGGGTCTCTAGGTCTTCAACCATGGGGTTCAGCCATGGATCTTCAGCCATGAGATGGATCGGCCATGAGAGAAGAGAGAGAGCCCAGGTTTGAGATGAGAGATGAGAGAAGAGAGGGAAAGAGAATAAGATGATAGGCGTGGGTTTCAGCCATAGGTCTTTAGGTCTTCAACCATGAGGTTCGGCCATGGGTCTTCAGCTATGAGATGGATCAGCCATGAGAGAAGAGAGAGAGCTTGGGTTTGAGCCATGAGAGAAGAGAGAGTTTGAGATGGAAGAGAGAATTTGAGATGAGAGAATAATGTGTGGCCATGTAGTTTGAGTTTGAGATGAGAGAATAGAGTTTGAGTTTGAGATGAAAAAAAGAAAAAGTGTGTGGCTAGTTTGAGAGAATAGTGTTCAGGTTTGGATCATATGTTAATTTTTTGGGTTTTAAAATTTTTGGGTTTGTGTTCTTGTTCAAAATCCCCTTAGATCTCAATTCATGTGATTTTTTTTTTTTAATTCTATTTTTAATTTTTTTTTCTTTAGTTAAAATTGATAAATTATTTTTAAATAATTTTATATGCTAACGTGAAAATTTAAAATGTGAAATAAATTTTTTTTATTATTATTTTAATAGCCACGTCAGCATTTTGTGTGCCAACAGTGTACTCGGTTTGTCACGTAGGCTATTTTCCATTAGTAAGATGACGACAGGGACCAAAATGGAATGGTTTTTAATTTTGGGGACTAAAAGTAGTAAAAAATAAAAAAATTAAAAAAAAAAAAAAAAAAAAAAAAAAAAAACTAAGGACCAAAGTGAGAATGAGGTGAAAATGTAGGGACGAAATAGTATTTCCGCCAACATTATTGATGATGCACAGAAAATCAATAGGTTGAATGCTCTAGGCTTCGATGGGCTAGTGATTGCTTGAAAGGCCTGAAAAGAAAGAAACACAAGATCAAAGGTGACTGGGATGAACCGGCCAAGAACCCTCCGATACTTAAGTTAGTTTTTTCTCTAGAACTCAAGAATTCCAACTTTAGAAGTAGTGGAAACTTACTTTCATTTAATGTGGATAAGTCCTTATAGAGTAAACTTTGGAGTGGTTACTTGTTTGATAACTTCCTCAACGTGTATGGAAGTTAGACGATTCAGACTTAACTTCCATAACTGCCATAGAAGTTAGAAGATTTAACCTTATCTTCTACAACTGCAATGATAAGTTAAGAACTTAGTGCGAAATTAGAGCGATGAACAAAGATTTTTCTCATACTTCAAAATAGTAAAACATGATTCGAATTATAAACTTTTGTACATAAATTCATTCTGAAGATTTTCTAAGTGTTGAGGGGTCGTCCATTTGTTTCCGTGATGGACAACCTTCATATCCTTGGATGATCTTTTGATATTGGATGAAATTCTTTTATTGGGTTAACCTTTCTGGACTTGGATGACACTATGGACGAACTAAAGATAGTAAAATCTTTTGGTTCGCCATCAATTATAATATTATCTATACATCACACGAGTAACTTATTAGTATCCATTAATGGATCGTTACTTTGGACTTACACATTACTACTCAAGATATATATCCTTATTCCTATTTCTATTAGCTTTCTTTATATCAATAATAATTTCACAATACTCTCCATCCATATTTCTTTGTTTTCACTTTCCAGCCTTTCTTCATTAGTACCTCAAGGAAGTCAATACCGTACCGGAAGCCATTTCAATTTGATCAAAAAAAATGAAATATTTCGTTTCCGGTTAATACCGGCGTACCGTTTCGGGTTTACTATTAATACATACATATATATATATATATATTCATTATTCAAAATCTATATAATTTGTTGCAAATATTTAAAATGATAATTTACATATATGCTTTAATTGTGAACCTTCAAATTAAATTGTCAGCTCATTAATAATAAATAAAAGTAAACACGTAGATAATAGATTACATGGTGATAATTATATTAATAATAGTAGTAATAATACAAGTTTGTAGTTATTGTTGCAGTTGTAGTTGTAGATGGCAGATCACTTGTATCCTTAATAATAGTAGTAATAATAATAATAAATAAAAGTAAAGACGTAGATAATACTTAATAGATTGCATTGTGATAATTGATTAATAATAGTAGTAATAATACAGGTTTGTAGTTGTAGTTGTAGATGGCAGATCACATGTATCCTTAATAATAGTAGTAATAATACAGGTTTGTAGTTGTAGTTGTAGATGACAGATCACATGTATCCTTAATAATAGTAGTGAAAATACAAGTTTGAACTGTCAATAATAGTAGTAATAATAATAATAATAAATAAATAAAAGTAAATACGTAGATAATACTTAATAGATTACATGGTGATAATAGTAGTAATAATAGAAGTAATAATACAAGTTTGTAGTTGTAGTTGTAGTTGTAGATGGCAGGTCACTTGTTTCCTTAATAATAGTAGTAATAATACAAGTTTGAACGGTCAATAATAGTAGTAATAATGATAATAAATAAAAGTAAACACGTAGATAATACTTAATAGATTACATGGTGATAATCATATTAATAATGGTAGTAATAATACAAGTTTGTAGATGTAGTTGTAGATGACAGATCACTTGTTTCCATAAAGCAAGATTTAGATACATTATTTAAGTATTGTTCTTTAGGTTTTTTTTTTTTAAATTTTGTTATGTAAATTTTTTCTTATAAGATGAAAGTGTATTTTTTAGTTAAGTAACCACAACACTAAATCTTAAATAAAAAATCTAAAAAACACCTAAAAAATTACACATAAATTTTGGACTAAAAGTAATAGTACAAGTTTGAACTGTGAAATACCTTTGCAACTTGTGTTCTTTTAATATTAAAAAAAAATATAAAAATCTATTTGAAATTTAAACTGTCCAAGTTCACGTGGGTAAAGGCAAACATATGTCAGAATCATTAAGAAGTGAAATAGAAGTGTAGCAACTCTGGACGAAAGATGAAGAAGAAGAAGAACCAAAGACAAAAAGGAGATGGACGATGATCGGCGAAGTGGTGTCGCTACCAGAAAAGTGGAAGCGACAGCAAGCATCTAGGTATCTTTCTTTCTTTTTTTCTTTTTTCTTTTTTTCTTTTTTCCGTTGGTTTACACTTTAGCGACAGCAAGCGACAGCAACTCTTCCATCTGATTGGGGGATATTATTTTCATTACTTCAGAATTAGGGCCCCGTATATTAATTTAATAAAATAAATTATTTTGGGTTGTCTAGGTTATATGGAATAGAAGTATAAAACTTGAAAATTTTCGAAAGGTCAAATGGGTTTATGATAATTGGTTGCCCATTCTTTGTCTAATGCTTCATGTTAGCCCCATAAGTGGGGCTAGGCTAACACAACACTTAACATTGATAATATTATGTTATGCTTTGCTCATTTGAATTGCCAAATGAAATCAGGAAGGTGGTTGGTCTTGATGGCGATGCGGGCAACACATCATTGTGATGAAACTATCAACAAGCCATGTCGAATTTGCATAACATGGATGAAGAAAGTTGGATATATCTAGCCAAATGTCCTTGGAAAGATATACATGAGACATTAAAACGCAAGAGCGATAATGGCAATCAAAAGATGGAAGCTTGAACCAGAACTCTAACCCCATCCCATCCCATTACATTTCTTGTAATGTTCCTGGCAGTCAAAAAGCATTTAAAAATGTTGAAGACAGATTCGTATCAAATTAGACTAACTCCCATGTTGAAGTTGACAAAAAAGAGTCACCACTGAAGTCATTTTACTGTCACCATGTTCACATAATGAGATGCACCAAAAGATGAATTCTGAAACAAGAACTTTCTTATTATTAGAAACCATGTACAAATTTCGTGAACAAGTTTCTAATCCTCAGCTAGCTACATTCGTAGCTTTAGCACAGCTTAATGTTCAGTTGAGGAAAACTGGAACTCCAAAGAACCACTAACCTCGATAATGCCTCGAACCCCTGCTTCCTCTATGGTCTCCCGTGAAGCCGCCTCTATTTTTGATTCATCTGTTTCCCAACCTCCCTGGGAATTACATACATGTTAGTTTGATAGTAATTTTATTTAAAATTAATTAAGACAACAAGCACATCATAATAACATTCACTAAATAGTTAAAACGGTTGGTTCTCCAATAATATTATCACAAATATTAGCAATTCAAAATAGCAATCACACACACAAATACAAAAATTTACGTGAAAGCCTTTTTTCTTTGAAGGGAAAAAACTAGGAGACAAATTTCAAATAATTTCACTATTATCAAATCAATTATAATAATTTTTGTATATACCTTACAGTTAAAGAAAAAAATCTCTCATATTTTTCTTTACACTCACACACACACAAATTATTTTTCTTAAAAACAGCCCTTCTTTCTCTTTATTCTTCAATTTGTGGCGCTGTCCTTGTATAAAAACAGCCCTTCTTTCACATATAATCATTATTTAAATAACCCTAGCCGCCACACCATCCTTGTATCACACAAACTCCTACTCAAATTCAAATTAGAACTCATGAGGTCTTCAATTTCTAATAGGGGTCTTAAACTACATGGCTCTCTTGCCACGGGCTGGACCCACAACAAAAACAATACGAGTACCTTTGGGAACAACATCCCTTTGCCTTTTTGAGAACTTATGACAAGAACTAGAGTGTGCAGCCAACCTGTCAACCCGTCAAAATCGACCCAATCCAACCCAACTCGTCGGATTGGGTCGGTTTGTAGGGCTTGGTAGGTTGGGTTGGGTTATAAAATTTTTTTTGATGGTGGGTCGGGTTGAATTCGGGTCATAAAATTTCAAATCTGACCGAATTCACTCATATATTTAATATATATTTAAAATATATTATATAATTAATAATTTTTTTTAAATAACCAACTTTTCCTATTCTATATAAAAGTTAATCAGTTCATACAAACCCTAGCAAATTACTATTGTTGTTTAGTCATTAGTGTTGTTTGTCTTTAAGGAGTTATATTGATACTAATCTTTGGGTTTTTTTTTTTTTTTTGCTCAATTTAATAATAGTAGAAATAAAAAAAATTGCCCAAGCCATGGGTTCATCCCAACCCACATGGGTTGGGTTAGACTTATGTGATGGGTTGGGTTGGGTTGGGTTGAATTTTTTTTAACCCACCATGATGGGTTGGATCAAAAAGTCCTCTTAACCCGACCCAACCCGACCCATACACACCCCTAACAAGAACTTCTAAATCTCCTGCATCTTCAATGGATGTCTGGTTTGTAATCTTGTATCTGTATGGTATGTATCTGTACAACACAAAAGAGTATGGTACATTTTAGCTACTAAGAACATACATTCATTGACTCATGAACAAAGCTTCAATATTTACTAGATAGGATTCACTTCATAATTAATTCCTCTTTTAACATTTAAATCATTGAAAGTAGGAGTATAATTTTGTAGAGTAAAATTTTATTTCTAGTAATTTTAATTCTTTGACGCTACCAATTGATATTCAAGAACTTTTTTGTTTCACTTAAAACAAAATATAAGGCCCATCATTTATAATTATGGATTTATTTCAGAATGCATAATCTTACGAGACAGTTTTATAGAACACCTCTTTCACAGTACATGAGTTCTATTAGCCTGAACTCTATCAAATATGAAACCAAAGTCTCACAATACAGTTTCATTAGATTCTTTGTTTTTATTTAATGTCAATTATAAAATTGAGTCTTGACCTCATGGATCGGAAGTTACAAATATAAGTCATAAATTTAAATTCAAAAACTATAAATTAAGTATGTACTTTATAATATGGATTCTGGTGTGGGTTAAAAAAAATAAAGAAAAAAAATTTTGGGAAGGAAAAAGAAGTTTCCTTACGTCATGATTTCGTATGATATTAGAGTTTAAATTTAATCAAGTTATGGTGTAAAATATTGGTTTACATTCTTCATGTAGGACATGATTTATCATTTAATTTTTTTTAATTTAATAATTTTAGTATTTTTATGTAATGATGTAAGATATAATCTACAATTTAATAATTTTATTATTTTAATGTAATTTTTGTTATTTTAGGTTTAGGATATTTATTTTCTTGTTTTTAAGTGCTTTTAATATTGTTTAATCAAATTACGGTTTTATACACTTTCTTAGTTGCTCTAGATTTTCTTTTTATTATTTAAATGTATTGTAACTTCCAAAGGCAATTCAGTTTTGAGATTAATAAAAATTTAGACTTTTGTCTATTTATTACGGTGATTTTCAAGTCATTGCTTATTATATTATTATCTAAAAAGTTACGACTTTAAATCTCAACCACTCCCTACAACAAACTAATGTGATCAGATGATGCAACTAGCTTGTAAGGGAATGAGATGCAGACCGTATGGCTCAAAATAGTAATAAGGTGATACATATACCAAAATTAGAATTGTGATTTTTATTTTTTAAGAGTTTCAACAATTCATCTTATGGCATCTACTCCATTTTTTTTTTTTTTTTTTTTTTTTTTGAGGATTTTATGGCATCTACTCTGATGATAACTATTTATCATCAGATTAAGATATATATATATATATATATATATATATATATATATATATAATAGCAGAAGCTAAGAGAAAGTAGATTCTTACAATTAAGGAGGTATTGACAAATAGGATAATTGTCTATCTTAAATTCAGACACGTGTGCAATTTAAAGTTACGAAACAGCGTACGTTGCACCGTTTGAGCGCCTTAAATTTTACCCATTTACCGTGCACATAGTTTAAAAACAGAAACACCATTAAATTGAAAGAGACTGAGAGAGACTCTGATAAACAGAGAGTGAGATCCCATGGTTTCCGATCAAAAAAAAAAAAAAAAAACCGCTTCCCAGTTCCTTTCAAAAACTCTTTGTTTCCAGTTACGCTAAAACGATCTTTTTGCTTTTTGATTTTTCCAGAAAAAGAAGCAAAAGAAGAAGGAAGATGAAAAACAAAATCCAAAACTTAGATGAGAAAGAACTAAGCGATCAGAGGTGCCATCTCCGATTCTCTCACACAATGGCCACCGATTCATCAGACCAACTCAATCTCAACCCTACTACTACTACAGAAGAAAACCCTAAACAAACCCTAGACGATGACACTACTACTGCTGTCACACCCATCAGATCGCCTCAAAGAAGAAGAAAAGGAAGAACCAACTGATAAGGCTTTCAATCAGCCTTCTGTAACCACCGTCGATTCCGATGCGAAGTACGGCGAGGATTCAAAGAGCACTATAGTCACTGCCTATAGCAGGGGATGTTGTTGATGTGGATACGGCTTCCAATCGTTTCACTCCGCACTCCAAGTACAAATATAGGTTTTTGTTTTAACTCTCTCTTGGATTCAGTTGTAGATTTCATTTGTCATTGATTGATTTCAATTCCGATCTATGTAATAAAAAAGCAATGGGTTTTTCTTTAGCTTTTCTTTTTTTGGGTTTGTAGATGGAAAGGCAAATCATTGGAAATTCTGTTCTTAATTTTAATTTCTTGGGTTTTGTTTTGTTGATTATTGTTTTTTGGTTAGAACTTTTTTTTCCCTGTTTGGTAGATTTTTGTTAGATTTAGTTCTTGTTTGCACCTGAAATTTGAATTCATTAAATTGTAGCATAAAAAACGGTTAAGAATTATGCACCAATTTCTTTTCTTCATACCCTTTTCTTATTTACTTAATTTTCTGTTCTATTTCAGATTATGAGAGATTTAATTTTTGTGTATATAGGTTATGGTTTTATAATCTCTGAGCATCCTAAGACTCTTATATCAACATGAATTGCAAGTGTTGTAATATATGTGATTCTAAATTTGAACTCGGTTGTAAATGTAGATTGCAATTCATTTGCCTTAGATTGCCATTCTGTTCAGTGCAGCCTTATTTTGGGAATACAAGACTGATGAATATTGAGAATGCTATGAGTGTAATATCTATTGAATGCTATTTACAGGGGACTGAGTGTAATATTTGTTGCTGTTTCTGTGATGTATGTCCATGGGCTGTATTTCTGTTTTTGCATATTTTGTTTTCTGCAGAACAGGTTCAGGATTTTCTGCAATTCTAATATCTGTTGCTGTTTATGTATTGTATGTCCATGGACTATATTTATTTTGTTGCATATTTTGTTTTCTGTAGAACAGGTCTTTGTTCCCCTGTATTTATGCTTACAAGGTTGTTATGTGTTTTTACATGGATTTCCCTTTTATCAAATAAAATTTCTATCTTTATCTTTAAAAAATAAAAAAATAAAAAAATAAAAACTTTGTAAATACTGCAGACTGCAATTCGTTGGCATCGTTTGGTTTTGTTGAACGCCTCATGGGTAGTTAGCATATCTTCTCAAACTTTCAAATGTCATTTATCTAAATCACTAATTTAAATTTTTTCCTTGCCAGAAAAGTTACTGGATTCTCTAATAGGAGAATTATCATTGGGTTCTCTACAATAAAATGAAAGGTATGATAGCCTAAATTTTCCTCCTTATTTCATTGTTCAATGAAATCTCTTTTCCATTTGCAATTGCTTTGATTTAGGACAAAGATTTCCTTAACAACAACACAAATAAGACTATAAATGCAAACGTTTTCTGCGAAAAGAAAATCTTAGAAAAGGAGATTTTAAGAACTTAACTGGAACTTAAAATAGATGGGTACATTTAAGGTTTTACTGTTAAGGTAGAAAACGTTGGAGGAACTATTGTCGGGAGAAAGGAAGGAATTGATCAAATGGGAAGTAAAACCAAACTTCAAAACATAGACTTATGACAAAGAAAAAAAATTCAAAAACAAAAACAAAATGAAGATTATCAATTTAACACAGTCAGACTATTATTTTCAAATTAAGCATATGGGCCAACATCAAAATGGAGATTATTTATTATGTGACTAATTAGTTAAGGTGAGGGAAGAGTACAAAAAAATTAAAATGAAAACTTACTAGGAAATGAAAGAGCAGCCAGTTGTTGGCATGACAGCCCTTCTCTTTTTCTTATGTTTTTGGCACATATTTTCTTTCTGTATTTCTTTCTCTTTCTTTGCTTACTTTCCCATATTTTTTATAGCTTTTTTTTTTTTTGGGCTAAATTTTAGTTGACTGTAGATTTTATTTTTAATTCTTTTGCTAAATGTTTTCCAATTGCAGTTTTTTTTTTTTTTTTTTTTTTTTTTAGGATCTAACAGTAGATTGGTCATGAATAAATGTGCCATTTTATTGGGTTTGGGATGGTATATAATCTGTTAGAAATTGACATGTCACATATATGTCTATTTTATAGAAAGGATTTAATAATCAATATATTGTTTGGCTTTAGGTTTGCTATTTATAAATAATGTCATGTTGCATTATTGGATGACATTTTCCAGAAAAAAGTAGGTGAAGTATATTGAGCTAAGTGTAAATTTCTTTGAAAATATTTAAAAGACAAACAACTATATAAGTTTTGATTGTCTTCTAATACGTAAATGACCAATAATGTTATATAGTCTCAACCTTCAGATGAATCAAAGGACTTTTTTAGAGAGTGAACATAAATAAATGTACCGAATATTATGTAAAGGTTGCTTTAGTCATCTGGCTTAAATAGTAGAATTATTATAAATAAATAAATTCAGATAGTAAGGCAATGTGCGAACTTTGGCAATCATGCGTTGTCAAAGATTGGTTTGAAAATGTTGCTGATAAAAGGGGTTGGTATGTTACTAGGGATAGAGTTTAAAATTTCATTGATAAGATTCATCCTCCCCCCTAGTACTGAGTCCATTTTTTAAGGCTTTTGCCACTGGAATAACATTAAGTTATGTTTTTATATTAAGGTATATTTTTATACTTTTTGGTATCATTTTGTTATTTGGCATTGGAGTATTTTTTGTTAAGATAGAAATGGGATTACTTTATGATTGTGTACAAAATTTGTGAGGACTTTCTTAGTGACTTCTCCTCCACTATAGAGTTATGTGCATTTTTTGTATGTACCCTTGGTTTGTCTGATTGGAAGCCTTTTATTTTGGTTTTTCTTGGGTTTGAAAGGTGGTTTGGTTTGGTTTGGTAACAGACACATTGTTAATTGGCTTATAGTATGCATCTTAGAGTTTGATAGGTTTCGTATTTTGGTTGATGTACGTTAGATTGTTGGGCTCTTCTACTTTAATGAAGATTTGGAATTTTCTTGAGGATAATACTAAAAAAAATTAAGTATCTGCAATATTTCATTATGTAGCACTGATGCTTGATGTGGTAGATAATTTGTAGTTGGTTCATTGTGATAAATTTTTTTTCTCTCCCCAATCTTTCTCTTATCTATATTTTTTTTTCTTCCTCAGGTCAAAGCTGATTGGTTGTGTTATGTGGAATCTACAACTGTATAGGAACCTTGCTCTTTTATAGTTTTAGAGTTAAAATAAGGACAGGTTCCATGTGCTTTTCCATCTTGCAAGTTCCTAGATGTAGAATTCCCATCTTAGCTACTTTCTGGAGGGAAAGCTTCCACAGTTTGAGTAGGACTGACAAAAGCAGTTTAGCTTTAGGGTACTTGGTTCTAATATCTATGGGCTTAAGAGAGGTTACAATAGAAAATGGACTCAAAGTCCTATATTTACAAAAAGTGATACATTTAGTGTAAATAACACAGAGATTAGTCAATTCCACAATAATGAATATTGTGAATCATAAGATTCACTTCTTATAGATTATTGAAATAAAACAAAAAATATATGTGACTACCTTCAAAAGAATAATCTACGGTATGATTGTTTTTATTGTGTATGTCTTAGAGCCCGTTTGGTTTGTCAACTGAAAACATAGTGTTCAGTGTTTAAACACTGAACACTATGTCCAAAATTTGGAACAATCCGTTTGGTGATGGTGCTTAAAATAGGATTGTTTGAAAACTACAAACTCAAAAACCTGTGTTTGAAACATAATTTTTGAAACATGGTCCGGCCACATTTTAAACAATAAACAGCGTTTCTGATGGCACAACGGTAATAAACCAGCAATCACAACCCTCAAACCAGCAACACACAGAACACCATCAACACACAACGGTAATAAACCAGCAATCACAACCCTCAAAAACACCAATTACAACCTACAAGATCTCAACAACACAAATTGGAACCCACAAATACACAACTCATAGATAGTCACGGCAGAAATTTTGTTTTCAATTCTTCCTCTCCACCGCCAAAATGCTTCTTCCTGGATCGGTCTCACAGAAAATCGGTCACGCGAAGAGGCAAATCGGTCACGCGAAGAGGCAAATCAGTCTCGCGAAGAGGCAAATCGGTCACGCGAAGAGGCAAATCGGTCTCGCGAAGAGGCAAATCGGTCACGCAAAGAGGCAAATCGGTCTCGCGGCAAATAAGATTTAAAGAAAGAAAGAAAGAAACGGAAAAGAAATAAAGAAGAAGAAGAAGCAGAGGGAAGAACTACGCCTGAAGATCGGTGAACGGAGCTGTGTAATCTCAGGCTGAAGGTGCTGATCGGCGGAGAGCTCCGACGAACGTAAAGCCCAGCCGTGGATCTTCTTTGGCGTCGATGGAGATGAGGATGTGCATGGGTTTGGCTTTTTCGTTTTCTGCTCTGAGGGAAAACTGAAGACTGAAGAGAAAAGGAATAAAGAAGAAGAAAAGGCCGTTTTCTGCTCTGAGGGAAAACTGAAGACCGAAGAGAAAAGGAATAAAGAAGAAGAAAAGGAATAAAGAAGGGATAAAAAACGGATTAAAAAATTATTATTTAATACGTTGTCAGGTTTTTTTATCAAACAAAACATACATACCAAACACATATTTTACATTTTTTGAACACTGAAAAACATTGTTTAAACAATGATACCAAACACATTTTTTTGTTTTATTCACACTAAAAACACGTTGTTCAACAACACTTTTTAAACCACAATTTTCACATCTTTTTAAACAACAATTTTTAAAAACTACAACCAAACGGGCCCTTAGTGTTTTGGATTTGAGTACTTATAGATGATTTACTTTTATTTATTTATTTTATGAATAGATGATTACATAATAATGGGTGAAAAGGTTCATGAATTCCATAACTTGGGTGTGTGTATAATCTAATATATCTATTTTGTTTATCACTACGAGGTTTGTTGTTAACAAATTTTCTCTGTATCATTGCAGCTTTTTCGGGATTGTGATTTTTTTTTTTTTTTTTTTTTTTTTGCAAATGAAATTTAGGGTCAAGATTAAGATTCAATGTTGTTTTTATGGGTTATGACTTATGAATTGGTTTGGTTTTAGAATTTGAGATTCCCATCTACTATTGATTATGCATTTTGTTTGTTGTAGGTGGAATTCTGTTTTGTTTATAAATTGTGGCTTGATTATGCACTACAACATTTTTTTTTTCTTTTGCAATGTCCCTTTTAAGGGTTATATATTGGTTTGGTTTTAGAATTTGATATTCCAATGTACTATTGATTATGCATTATTATTTGACTAATATTTTTCTAACTTTCTGTTTCACAAACCAGTAACCATTTTTCCCTTTTAAACTTTTTGGTTGTAAACTTCTCTAACCTCATGGTTTATTTCATTGTGGTTCCTAGGAATAGCAGACTTGCTATTTGAAATTGTCATGTAAGTTTTAATTGCTTATAATCAGATTCTTTTTTTTTTTTAATCTCTCATAACAGGGAAGTACACACGAGTGATTTGAAGAAACTAATTTCTAAAAATTTAGGGGATATTGGATACTATATGCTTAAATATACTACGTTATTTAATATGTAAAATGATTCTGCGCATTGCGCGGGTTAAACACTAGTATATCTAATTCCATGGGGGTTTCCTATTACAGGATTTCTGAGGGGTATTGTAATAAGGAACTCAGGAGGTCTAATAGTTTAACCTAAAAAATTAGCTTGCTGAAGAATGGGATTTAAGCTTCCTTATATAGGTTGAAGGGAGCTTTGGATCCTCTACCTTGATTGCTGAAATTCCAAAGGGTGAATTGCTTTTACTGAAGGTGAAAACCTTTTCCACCGATAGCAAACAGTAACTCTGGAAAGTAGCATCGAGTACTGTTCATGAATAGTAACTTTTACTATTCATGAATAGTGTTGTCTTTTGTCTGTTTGTGGCTGCTGTAGCCCTGGAAGTGTTCATGAACTGTTCATGAATAGTCTTCTGTTTGGTGGTATTGTTCTGATAGTGACTGGTGCTATCCAAAAGGATTTAATCATCATCCAAATTGAATCCTTCATAAGGGACTTGAGTGTACCCTGCCATAGGATCTTGAGAGTCTTGGAATGGGTCAAATGGATAATGGCTGGTTAAAGCTGCTGAAGAGGCAGGAGAAACCTTTTCTTCTTCCTCTAATTTCTCTAATTGGAGGAGCAATTGTAAAGCAAGATCTTTTAATTCTCTGCTAGATTTTCCGGCAACCTGGACGAAGTCTAGACTGGACTGAGACCTTGATTTCTGAACAATAGCTCTTGGTACTAGAGAAGGGAAACCCTTATTGAGCTGACTGATGACCAGATCAATCTTAAGGCTATCCCACCATTTAACTGAGCATTTAATATGTATCATAAGCATCAGATGGATATCCATCATAAGGATCCCATGGTGGATTATAGTTACAATCATGCTCATGATAAATAGTATATTGGTTGCAGAATCCACAGTATACTAGTAGTTCATATTTTGGGTTTCTTGTGATGAATTGCCTGGGATTATTGTAACCAATTCTTTGTTGGGGATGGAAGTGGAGTAAGGTCTGGTGGTAAATACTGAAATTCTGCCTGTATTTCCAATGAAATGATAGTTTTTCCATAGGCCTTGGATGGTATCAAGAATTTCATTGTTGAAGTAATTCCTCCAGCAATCTATGAGAGCATAAGGATCTTTGTAGGTCAAATAGGAATCTCCTTCATACCAAGGGCCTTGGTGAGAGTACCCATTAATGAGTACTAGATGTCTGGAAGGCTGGACAGTCATCCAATTGTTTCTTTCCCATTGTGGGATCGTGCTCCAGCATCTAATAGAAACAAAAGGACTCTTGATTAGTGCAACAGCCTGTTGGATGATCTAGGGAAACTGGCTGATCTAGTTATAGCTTGTTAACTTGATTAATCTGATAAAGCCATATTCAAACATTTGTGAAAGCCATCTAAGATCACTGTCTGTGCCATCTTCATAATTAATTAGAAGACCAGGAAGCAAATGCTTCTTTTCATACACTTTTAGACTGCTCCCAAAGTGTTCTTCCCAAGTAGCTTGAACAAAGATGTTGCCTGTATCATCTGAGTTTGCAAGATTTGGGATGGTGGTAGTGACCAATATTTTGAAATGTTTGAACCATTGGTCAAAGGATTCAAACATTGCCTTGCTTCCTAAAATATTAATTTGTATTTCAGTCGGCAAGTTGGCAATAGCACTTCTTAGCTGGCTCTAGGTCTTAAGACTTAGTCTAGCATAATTAGTGCCCATAGTAGTCCTTTTATCCTTTGAATGGATATCCTCTTTGCCAAAGAGTTGACTTATGAGAGCTTCATTTCTTGCTTCAAGGTTGACAAGATGAAGTTCTAATGCTTTGAGGGTTTTTTGAAAGAGAGTGTGGTGTTTTATGGTAAAAGCTGCTTATAGATTATCAAGAATAAACTTAATGGAGTTTGATAGGTTTTCATATGCTCCATCATTGAACTGTAGGGTCCTGGATAAAACTTCCTGTAAAATAGCAACCATGTCACCACTAGAATATGTCACCTTTGCCAAGACATAATCCTGAAGGGATTTTGATCCTCTTAGTTTTACCCCAGAGGATACGCCTTCATGCATTACAAAAGACTGTCCTGCTAGAAGCCTTTTGTCTTGAGGATTGCCTTATGCAAGTGCTTTCCCCTTGTTCCTCTTCTCTGTTGAAGAAGTCATTTTCCACTTACTAGTGGTATTTATATTATAAGTCATTTGCTCCTTTTCCTACCAAGAATTATTTAAAAAAGCAAAATAGAGTTTCATTAAATGGTTGCTTGCTGAAATGCTCTTGTAAAAATTGGGAAATGTTATGAAGCAAAATATTTTATGGTAAATGCATGGACCTGGTTTGACATATAGGAGGGCTACCTCGTGCCTCTTTCTATGCCAAAAAGTTGTGAGTAGATCAAAGCAAACTCCCTGCCTCCTGATCTCTGTTTGGATGTTTTTACAAGTTAGTTGTTCCTCAACTTTCTTGTATCTCAAATCATCCTGAAGGTACTTAAGATGATGAGTTTTGGCCTGAATTAGGTTAAGGGTCTTGGAGATGGATAGGTCCTAAAAACTGCTAATTTCTCTAGGTTCTGGGCTCCTATGAAACTTAAACTTGATTGGCTGGCCAAAATGATGGGTAGTGATTCCTTTACTATCTGTGATAAAAGGATACAACAAACACATAAAAGGGTTTCCTAAGATGACCCTATCTGTCATATTCTTGACGAGGACAAATGTGGTTTCGAAGCATGTGTTGTCTTAACACACATGGGCTTTTGGGATCTTGAATTCAATCTGCATTTTTTCGCCACTTGCGAATGTTAATCGTTCCCTGGTCTTTTTGAAGTACTTGGAGGGAATGATTCCTTCTTGAATGCAATTAAGATCAGCACCTGAATCTATTAGGGCTATGACCTCAAATTCAAAATCTTTGCTGATGACAATCCTGACTTTGGAATGCCATTTTTGGAAATTAATCCTACTGATGGTTTCTAAGAACTTCTGGGTTGGTTGTTCTAATACCATGTCAGCTATAGGGTTAACTATTTCATCTTCATCATCAAAAGGGTTCTGAAATGAGGGACCTTCCTCATTGCCTTGATGAGAAGTGTTTTCCAAATGTTTTAATCTTTGATCAAGGAAATTGTGATCAACCCTAAGAATGGTTAATTCCTGTTTAAGGGTTCTAACCTCAGATTTGGTTTCCTTGATTTCATGTTGAAGGTTGTTGACTGTAACTTCCTTCCTAGTGTTGGTAAACCTATTGTAGATTTTCTCTAGGTATACTTTGGGTTCAAGTATCCTAGGTTCGGGTTCCTTGGTTTCCTTAACTAAGAATTTTTGGAACTTGCTAAGATACTGAGCTTTGATGACTAGGTCCTCGATCTGTTCTATGAGATCAATGAGGAGTTCTTCTTGGGAGCTTAGAACATTGATTTTTTTTTTTCCCTAAAACAACTATCTTTGCATGTCATACCAATATCTGGGCCACTAGAGGTACTTGAGGAGACTCTAGAAGAAGATGACTGGTTTAACTAGCGAATCTCTTGGTCACTAGAGGTGCTAGATGACTCTCTATCTGTGTGGTCAAGTTCTAGGAGCTTAAAGATCTCTTCTTTGCTAGTTTGGTCACTAACTAAAGTGTTGATAAGGGATTTGGCCTTATTTCTACACTCTTTCCTGAAATGAACTTTATTTATACAATTGAAACATTGTCTAGCCGCTTTGGGTATGGACTCTCCATATTTTCCAATGAGTCTGGACTTCTTTTCTTTCTTATAGAAATCATTATCCTTGAAGTGGTTGTACTTATGTTTTCTATAATACTTGGATGTTGTTCTTTTCCTATGGAATTTCTCAGAGGAACCTTTCTCTTTGGATCTTCTTTTGGATGGGGCTATGGGAGGTAAACCATACTGTGTACAGAAGTTTCCTACTTCGTACTTGGCTTTGCTCTTACTAGCTTGGCTTTGGATCTTCATATCTCTGCACATCTTCATTTCTTCATTACGAACGATGCTAGAGATATCTCCATAGGTTAGGTTATCATAATCTATGACACCTAAAGGGTTGCAAAGGGTTTCTTTGACCTTCTCACCAAAGAGTTTGGGTAAGCCATTAATGAACTTCTCTTTCCAAAATAGAGAGTTACAATCGCTTCTATGCATGACTCTAGTGGTAAAGACATTTTCATACCATCAAGTTCAACATTTAAGGTTACTCAACTAGTCGTAAATCCTAGATGTGATGTTGCTAGGTTTCCCTATGAAGTGTTTCATGATCATATAGGTATTGACTCCATTTGGGATTCCTCTGCCTATGTGTTCATCAAAGATAGGGTTTCCTTCCTCATCTTTTTGGAAAGCATGTTTGATGTCTTCTTTGGATTCTTTTGTTAGGCAGTTGTTCCACCATTGCAAAAGTTTCCATGTAAATCCTAAAACCATAAGCTCTATGACCTCTAAATGGGACCTGTTCTCATTTAGATAGTTATTGGCTACCATGGACATATGCTGGATCTTGTTTAGGATTTCTTGTTCTGATAAGCCATCTATGTTCCACTCATAGAGTTTATCAGAAGATACTGAGAATTGGTTGCTAACGTTCCTTTCCTCAAACTGGAGGTCAGGAGGTATTGGTCTGGGATACCAATTCTTGGTTAGGCTAGTTGGGTTTACCTGGGGTTGGTGAAGCCTTTTCACCTATAAACCTCAAAACTGGTCTTCTAGTTGTTCTATCTCCTTTTCATTCTCTGAGGAGGTTCTACTAAAACTACTAAAGGTTGTGTGAATGTCTAAAACATTAAGCTGGGGAGCTTTATTAGGTGAAGGGGTGACTAGTTCCTTCTTCACAAGTTCCTCGAGCTTCTAGGTAACTATTTCTAAGGCTATTTTGTCCTTAAACTTAAGGCTAGTTTGCCTGATTGTAGGTAGCTTGACTAAAGGTTTCTCAAGAGAAGGGACAGGTTTACTAAGGTTTCCTAGCTGGAGGATAACCTTGTTGTCTATCCGATCTTCTATCCTATCAAGCTATTTTCCTATGTCACCTAGACACTGGTTAGTTGTTCTATCTCCTTTTCATTCTCTGAGGAGGTTCTACTTAAACTACTAAAACTACTAAAATTGATAATGGTTTGGATGATAATGGTTTCTCCCATCTCTCTCCTCTTTAGTGCTTGGACATTTAGGTTTGTCCTGATGCACTTATAGCATACTCTATATATCAAGGCTATCTGTTGGGTTCCCTGCACCATGAGGGTTCCATGGGTCTTAATATTTAGGATGAGAGCTTTCATGATATGTGGGTCATGAAAGCTGACTGCGAAGTTTGGGAAACAATCAAAATGGATTAGTCCACAACTAAGATTGGTTTCAATGGTTCCTAAGAGGCTGTCATCAAACCTAATGTGATGAGTATCTCTAAGGGCCACAGAGATTAAACAATTCAACCCTTCTCTAATCAAAGGTTTAACTCCGACCTGGACTAAACCTATATGAAGGTAATTATGTCCTTCTTTTCTGTGTGCCAACAGGGCAGAAGATGTTAACAAGTAGCATGTTTCATACTCCTTATTAATGTTGTAGACTTGTTCTATGGTCTTAACATGATAGTTTGTCTTGAAAGCCTTTTTCAAGGACTATGAAGACTTATAGATATATAGCCTTTCTTCATTTGTACCTTCCCAACCTATGACCATGGCGTTTAAAATTTGTTTTTATTCCCAAAACCCTATCTTTTTCTGTCATATATATCTTAAGAGACAAGCCGCCTTTATTTTATTTTTATTTTTATTTTTAAAGAATCAATTGCATATTTTGTTTTCCTTGATAAGAGGATAAGAGCTTGTTTGGATGGGATGAGTTTTGAGTGATATCACTCAATTTTCTGTTTCCATCATCCAAATCGTGTGGGTCCCACAAATGAGAATTTATTTGGATGAGTTTTGGATCATTGTTTCCATCACTTAATTTTCTGATTTTTGAGTGATGAGTTATGGAAACTGAAAACACATTTTAGGTGTTTTCCGTTTCCATAACTCTCTTTTTAATGGCATTTTCGTACTTAAACATACATTGAGGGACCCACTAGTCAAGTCAACGACAACTTTTGACTCCTTTTTTTTCTCTCACTAGGTTCAATGAGTGGTTTTTTTTTACTGGGTTCGGTGAGTTTTTTTTTTTTTACTAGATTCGATGAGTTTGGGTATTGAGGGTTGAAGGGGAAAAAAAAAGTAAAAATTGCACCAAGTGATAGGCATGGGGCCTACAAACAGTTGAAAAATATTGAGTAATGATAACAAGTAAGTGATGTTGCCAAACGGGTGGAGTGTAGGAAGTTGGAGTATTTTAAATGATAAGTGATAAATGACGAGTGACGAAAATTGAATGATGAGTAATAAGTGACCATTTTTTTAACCAAACAAACCCTAAATATTATGATATTATCGTAAATACTTACGTCATTATTTATTATGATATTAGAGTTTAAAAGCAATCAGGCCACGTCAAAAGAGAGAACCAGAAATGCAAATAAAAGAAGCGGTGGACGTGTGCTTCTCACAACTTGCGCATTATGTCTGACTCTGATAAACGTCAGGCTATTTAATGCTCCTGCCATTGTAACCTTCAAGTTGTGAGAATTAGCCTCAAGTTCTGGATCAAGCTTCAAGTTCGATCAAGAGAAACCCCCCTATATCCTCACCAAAGTTTTAGTTCCCTGAAACGTTAACAAGTGAACATAACCAATTAAAACTAGAAAACCAACCGAAGGCACAAATTTCCATAACTCTGCAAGTCTTAAACACAACAACTCCCATAGAACCTGAGTTGGGCCTCAAACCAATTAGTATGCCCACTAATTTCAATTGGTCCATATCTGAAATGTCCAGCCCACCTAAGGAACAATTTTATTATACTGTTAGCCTAGCATTCCCCGTAACTATGGCACAACTAAAAACCTTTTCATCTGAAACTTTTTTTTTTTCTTTTTTTGTTTAAGTTGAAAGCCCATTTTTTAAGAATTAAAGAACCCACTATCTCTGTAAATAAAAAGCAGCTACTGTAGGAGCGTTTCTCTCTCTCCTGTAGGAGCGTTTCTCTCTCTTCTGAGTGCTCTCTCTCATTTTGAGTCTTTCCTCCCATGAGTTTGCCTCTGGGTGTTTCTTCCTAGAGTTTGACTCTCTTTCTCTCTCGCCTGAACTTCCTTTCTCAGCCGAGATCGACTGGTTTTCTCTCCTGCTCTTCATCGCCTAAGCTTCTTCCTGAGTTCGGTTGGGTTTTCTTTCTCATCAGCTGGGCTTCGCCGACTGGGTTTCTCTGTTCATCATCTGGGTTTTGTTCTTTACCGACTGGGTTTTCTCTGCTTCCATCAGTTGGTTCCATTTGGCTAGTTGGGGTTTCGTTGGTGAGTTCGGTGTCCTTCTCTTCCATCACTGCCATGGACCAAACGGTGGTGGAAGGGTTGCTTAATCTGCGACTCACTAAGGAAGAAGAAGAGGAAATTTCAATAAAGACAAGGTGTAAGTCCGATCTGCTTGAAGAATGCTCTCTTAGTCTTTTTGGTCGCCTCTTGACGGATAGACACCAAAATCAGAGGGCATTGAAGAACACAATGAGGGCGGCATGGAAGATGGGTTCGGACCTTCAAATTGTGGATGTGGGAAATAACATTCTGCAGTTCAAATTTGGGTCTAAGTATCAATTGAAATGGGTAGAACAAAATGGGCCTTGGAATTTTGATAATAATCTGTTGTTGTTGAGTAGATGGAGAAGAGGGCTTTCTGCTGCAAATATAAAGTTCACTCATTCTCCCTTCTGGGTCCAAATATGGGGTCTCCCTTTTGAGCTCATGTCAGAAGAGGTGGGTAGAGAGCTTGGTAACAGCATTGGGAGATTCATTGAAATGGATAGGCGAGCAAGGCAGACTGATCAGGCCAAATTCATGAGAATCAGGGTTGATCTTCAGCTGGACAAACCCTTAAGGAGAGGGGGCAAAGTGGCTAGTGTTGAAGGGGAAAAATGTTGGGTAAGCTTCAGGTATGAAAGACTCCCAGTTTTCTGTTTTCAGTGTGGTAAATTGGGACATGATGAGAAGCACTGTTTGGACCTCCCAGACCAACAAAACCCCAGACAATATGGTGATTGGCTCCGGGCCCAAGGTAATACAAGACTGGGATGGGAGAAATCCAAATCAACCAGCAGTGGAGAACGTGATGGAGGTAGTGAGGATAGGATTGATGGAAATACAGATACCACAAGAAATTTCTCTGCTGGTTCAACTTTCATTGGAGGTGAAGGTCACTCCGGTAGTGCAGACAAAAGGAAAAATTCAAATTCAAAAGAAGGGAGCACAGAGTTGCATGACGTCAGAGGGGGTGATGGGTTTCAGAGTGAAGCAGATGATCCTACTATTCTAGTGGGCCAGAGTGCTACAGGGATGTCAGGGTCACATGTGATGGGTACTTTCCCCACTTCCGGCACTCCACGTGAACTTGGGGAACTTAAGGGCTTAGAGGATGCAAATTCGCTTGTGGGCCAACAAGCCCAATTAGCAAAGGAACAAATGGAAGTGACTAGCCCAATTAAGTTCAAGGCTGGGCTTAATGAAGAAAAAGAAAATATGCCTGAGCCTACGGGAAAGGAGACAGTAAGGAAAACAAAGGCAGAGGCAAACTGGAAAAGAATTGCTAGAGAGAAAGGAAAGAAAAAAAGCCCAGGCTCAGACGTCCAGCCTGTAAGCATTGGTTCAAAGAGAATGGGGAAATTAGTTTTTGAAGAAGAAGATATTGATGATACACATAAGAGGCAGTGTATGGAAATAACTACAACTCAAAATCATTATGACGAGGGATCGGCGGTGGCTGCAAGGCAGCACCGCCGGGAGCCATGAATCCCTTAAGTTGGAACTGCCGGGGACTTGGGAACCCCCGGTCAGTTCGAGCGTTGCACGATATGGTGCGACGATGGAATCCCAAAGTAGTATTTCTTATGGAGACAAAAGCTAAAGTTCGACGAATGGAGAGAATAAAATGCAGAATTGGTCTTGCTAATGGCCTCATTGTTCCCTGCGTTGGCAGAAAAGGTGGTCTGGCTTTGCTTTGGGCTAAAGAGGTAGACTTGGAAATAAAGAGCTACTCTCAGTACCATGTAGATGCAGTAATTAATGACATGGAGCACAGTTTCAAATGGAGATTGACGGGCTTCTACGGCCACCCGGAAACGCACAGAAGGTATGAATCTTGGCATCTTCTTGCCTTTTTAAATAATCAATTGCATCTCCCATGGTTATGCTTAGGAGACTTTAATGAGATACTGTCTAACACAGAAAAATTAGGGGGTGCTATTCGATCTCAGCAACAAATGGATAGTTTTAGAAAAGTTGTAGATTACTGTGCTTTCCAAGAATTGAGTTACTGTGGTTCTGACTTTACATGGTGTAATATGCAAGGGGGGGAAAACAGAATATATCTAAGATTAGATAGGGCCTTTGCCAACCTGGAATGGGTAGAAAATTTTAGGGAAATGAAAGTTCAGCATTTACCTGATTCTACTTCTGATCATAGTGCCTTGCTGGTTTCGGCCCCTGTTTTTCACCGTCTAGCCCAAGCAAAGCAGTTCCACTTTGAGTCCATGTGGACAAAGAATGCAGACTGTAAATCTATTATTGAAAACTCTTGGGGAATGAACCTGGACCTTAGTACTCCGGAAGGGGTAATGGCTAATCTTAGTAATTGTGCTGCGGAGCTGTCGAAGTGGAGCTCTAGTGTATTTGGGCAAATTCCAAAGAAGATTCAAGCAAAAAGAAATGAGCTGAATTCTTTGACGCTCCAAGACAGAGATGGGGCCTTTAGTTCTGAAATTAGCCGGATAAGGAGAGAAATCAATGACCTCTTAGATGATGAAGAGATTTATTGGGGTCAAAGGGCTAAAGCACTTTGGCTTAAGGAGGGTGATAAGAACACAAAGTTTTTTCATGCCCAAGCCTCTGAAAGGCGTAAACAAAACACCATAACGGGGATATGGGATAGTCACGGCAATTGGTGCATTGAACGAGACAGTATTGCTCAAGTTGCCATTGATTACTTTGAGGATATATATAAGACGGTTTCCCCAACCAAGATCCTGGAGGTTACTGCTGCCATTCCTACAAGAGTGACTGAGGAGATGAATGAAAGCCTAAACAAGAACTTCACTAGTGAGGAGGTTGCCACCGCCCTCAAACAGATGCATCCCACAAAAGCTCCCGGCCCGGACGGTATGTCTGCCATCTTTTTTCAAAAATACTGGAATATAGTGGGTGGTAGCATTACTAATATGGCTTTGAATGTTCTTAATGATAATATATCTTTGTCTAGCCTAAATAGAACCAATATTGCTCTCATTCCAAAGACTAATAATCCCAAAAAGATGGCTGATTTTCGGCCCATAAGCCTGTGTAATGTTGTTTACAAGCTCATATCAAAAACCATTGCAAATAGATTTAAGGCCATACTTCCTCATATTATTTCTGAAAACCAAAGTGCTTTCACCTCTGACAGGCTTATTACTGACAATGTACTTGTGGCGTTTGAGTTAATGCACTTTCTAAACCACAAAAATGCAGGCAAAGAGGGCTATATGGCTGCCAAACTCGATATGAGTAAGGCGTTTGATAGAGTTGAGTGGTGCTTTATTAAGGCAGTTATGGAGAAACTAGGCTTCAGCTCCAAGTGGGTGGATCTTGTTATGAGGTGTATCACCTCGGTATCATATTCTGTTTTAATAAACGGGGCTGCTTGTGGGAATATTACCCCTTCTCGTGGGCTCAGGCAAGGGGATCCTCTCTCCCCAACTCTCTTCCTTATATGTACTGAAGGGCTTTCTGCTCTTATTCATGAGGCAGCCCGAAACCATAGTTGGACAGGCATTTCTATATGTAGGGGCTGTCCAAGAGTCACTCATTTGTTATTTGCGGATGATAGCATCCTCTTCTGCAAAGCTAGTGTTGTGGAATGTCGAGCTTTGAAGCAAATACTCCAGAACTATGAGGAAGCCTCGGGCCAGAAAATTAATACCGAGAAATCCTCCATTTTCTTTAGCCCCAATACATCTCAAGAAGTCAAGGATGAGATCTTTGCTACTCTTGGCCCTATGCAAGACTCAAGACATACGAGATACTTGGGCCTCCCATCCCTCATTGGTAGATCGAAGAGACAAATCTTCTCTATTCTCAAAGAGAGGATTGGCCAAAAGTTAGCCGGGTGGAAGGGTAGACTTCTCTCTATGGGGGGTAAAGAAATCCTTATAAAAGCAGTTGCCCAAGCCATTCCCACATACACTATGGGGTGCTTCCTTCTTCCCCAAAGCCTATGTGAAGAAATTGAGAGTATGATGAGAAGTTTCTGGTGGGGCCAAAAGCAGCAAGAAACAAAGATGTGCTGGGTGAGCTGGAAAACTATGTGCAAACAGAAAGCAAGTGGTGGAATGGGGTTCAGGGATCTACAAGCTTTTAACAAAGCAATGCTTGCTAAGCAAATATGGCAAATTCTACAAAACCCAAGCTCTCTTGTGGCTAGGATTCTCAAATCAAGATATTTCCCTGCTGGAGATATCCTAAATGCTAAGCTTGGCAACTCCCCATCATACTCCTGGAGAAGCATTCACAGCAGCCTTGACATTATTAGAGAGGGAACTCGTTGGAGAGTGGGTAACGGGAAACTAATTCATATATGGGATGACAAATGGATGCCAAACCCGTCCACTTACAAGGTCATTTTCCCTCCAAATGTCATCCCCGAATTCCCAATGGTCTCTTCTCTCATAAACCCAATGACAAAATGGTGGAATGTGGATTTGGTTAGGGCAACCTTTCTCCCGTTCGAAGCAGAAACAATCTTGAAGATTCCTCTAAGCCGCACTCTTCCAGAAGACAAAATTATCTGGATTGGAAATAGGCGTGGAGAATTCTCAGTCAAAAGTGCCTATCATGTAGCCCACGGCCTGAGGAGAGCAAATGATCATGGTGAAAGTTCTAATGGGGATCCTTGTAAGCCTTTGTGGAAGCGGCTTTGGCACCTTCACTTGCCAACAAAAATAAAGGTGTTTGCTTGGAGAGCTTGTGTCAATGGTCTCCCTACGATGGAAGCCATCTCTAGAAGAGGGATTTCTCAAGATATGGTCTGCCCTGTTTGTGGAAATGATGCTGAATCTGTTGATCATGCTCTTCTTAGATGTGTTTTCTCTTCCTTGGTTTGGGACTTTTGGCTTGAAAATCCTCTTCACACTCAAGGATTTAAAAATTCCTTCCTTGACTCGGCTTTATCTATCCTCTCTCACTCAACTCTTCAAGATTTGGAGATCTTCTTTGCCACGGCTTGGGCCATTTGGTCTAACAGAAATAATATTCTGCATAGGGATGGTGGCCTTTCTCCTTGCCAAGTTTGGCATAGAGCAAGAAATGTAGTGGAAGAATTTACATGCTCTGCTAGTTGGGATTTTGACTTTGTAAGACCTGCCTCTTCTAGATGGAGCCCTCCTCCTCCTGGAGCTTTTAAAGTTAATGTTGATGGTGCTTCTTCAGAACAAGAAGGTTCTTCCAGTGTGGGTGTTGTTATTAGAGACTCAAATGGTCAAGTAGTGGCTGCTCTGTGCTTGCCGCTTCAGTCCTATTTTTCTGCAGAGCTTTCGGAAGTTTTTGCTTTGGAGCAAGGTGTCCTTTTTGCTCAAGAGCTTCAGCTGCCTCGGATTATTGTTGAATCTGATGCTCTGACAGTCATCCAAGCAGTTAACGATAAAGCTACAGGGAGCATTTTTGGCCATCTCATTCAGGGAATTCATCAAGTTTGTGAGTCTTTTGAATCTTGCCATTTCAAGTACTTGAGCAGAAGTTATAATTTAGTGGCCCATGAGCTCGCACAGCATGCTAGAAGAACTGGAAATTGTCAAATATGGAAGGGCGTTGCCCCTCCCTTTATTCTGTCTTTTCTGCAATCTGATATGCCATCTAATGTGTAGCTAATGTCCTTTGTCCTGCTCTGCAGACTCTTTGTATGTTTTCCTGGTTGGTTTAATGAATATATTTCCATTTCAAAAAAAAATAAATAAATAAAAAGCAGCTACTGTAGCTATAGTGTCTTTTTTTAAGAATTAAAGAACCCACTATATCTGTAAATAAAAAGCAGCTACTGTAGCTATAGTGTCTAATGGTTTGTTCGATTGATATTTGACACTGTAGCTACAGTAGTTATAGGTTTTTTTTTTTTTTCCAATCATCCGTTTGTGCTTTTTTTTTCATTTAAATATTTATATAAGTTGGTATATATATTGCCATACTAACATAACAAATTTCACAATATTTTCACAATAATACAATATTTTTTTGATTTGTGCAATTGACATTGTAGCTACAATAGATATAGTGTTTTTTTTTTTCATTTCAGTCCTCGGTTTGTACTTTTTTTTTCTTTTAAATATTTATATGAACTGGCATATATATTGTTACACTGATCTACTAACTATATAAAAAGAGCCAATGACTCTAGCTACAGTACATTTGGTTTATTCAACCTTTGCCTTTTGTAACAAGCTAAAAAGGTGTGTTCGGTGAGAAAGAAAAAATTTTAACATTAAAAAAATATTATGCCCACAATATTTTCACAATAAATTTTAAGTAATAAATTATTATTTACTATTATTAGTAGGAAAAATAATTTTAGTAGTGGGAAAAATTAGAATCATTAATAAATTACAATCAAAGATTTGTTGTAAAAGTATTGTAAATATAACACTTAGTATTTAATACTATTATCACAACTAAAAATAAAGGTATTGCGAGGAAAAAAAAAAACTACATCTACAACATTTTTAATAACAAATCTTAGGTGGTAAATTGTTATTCTAATTTAAACTTACCACTGAAATTATTTTTTTGTCTATCAATAGCAACTCGTAATAACCTACTACTTATAATTTGTAATAAAAATGTTGTGAACATAGTATCTCTCTTATGAAAGTATTAAGATATCTTGTTGTCGTCACAATATTTTCACAACTGCTAAGGTGTCAATTTTTTACAAGTCAAAGTAAAATAGAACAAAGTTATAAAGGTATTATAAAAATGTTGTGCCATTCTTTGTTTTTCTAGAAAAAAAAAATTATTAGATAATTTTTGTTAAGCCAAAATTCACTATTTCACATATTATTTTCTTAGTTTTTTTTTTTTTTCTGCACCATTTTAAGTGAAAACACATATTTTTACACACACACAAACTTAGGATTAAAATACTTTTCATCCTTTATATTTGGGGTAATTCACAATGCCTTTTTAAACTTTAAAATCAAGCAATTTCCCCCATAACATTTTGGTAAAGAACAAATATGTAATAATGTTATTCTCTCAATTAAACTTTAATGAAAACTTATGCTTCTCAAAATATTCCATTGTGTAATGTCTAAAATACTCCCAATAAATTTTAACATCCCAAAAATTTTCTTCATGTATTTGAGTTTAAGATGATAGTAATGTTTAGAAAATTACAATGATAATATAAGGTATTTTATTTCCTTGCCTTTTGTTATCTTCTTTTTTTTTTTTTTCCTTTTCTTGCCCAAAAGGGGTGTTCATTAAAAACTAATTAAGCTAAAGATTGCACCTAAACTCATGTAGAATGATAAAGAAGAAAGTATGAATGACAAAATTTTCATCATGTATGGTTGAAGGTATTTAATGATGAGTTTCAATTGTAGCATATGACATCATTCATTGTGAAAATTTAAATATTGTGACAAGGATTTAGCAAAACTCAGTTGCTTATTGTTGGAAGATGATGATATTTGTTATAATTCTTAGAAATTTTTAATAAGTGGATATTGCATTTAACAAATAGGTATCAAAATTCTTATACGAATAAGATTAACTTTATGTGACATGCATTTTTTATGTTTTTTTTTTTTTTTTTTTTGAGGAAAACATTTTTTAGTATATGGTTTCATACTTCTTCAAATAAAAATTTTGTCTTAATTTTTTCACTCAAGCGCACATGCCACCCACACTAGTGTTCTTGAAATAAGCCCAAATCTCAACTCCCTCAACTTAGATAAACTACAAAACTCACATGCCACAAGTGGCCCAAATTGACCCAATTCTATCTACTACTACTAGTGCTAGCACCGCTCACATGTCAATAATTATCTTGCACCTTATGTCATCCTTTACCATCCTATATGCAATCTAATACTAAAAGGTATCAATTTAGCTAAGAACTTGTGTTCCAATCATCTTCTCAATGTAAGGAGGCTTGAGTTGAGTGTGTCTACGAAAATACACCATTTCTTTATGCATTATGGATGGCTACACTTTTGCTACCCCCCCCCCCCCCCCTCTCTCTCTCTCTCTCTCTCTCTCTCTCTAATATTAGACATACTATTGAAAATTTACCCTGTTTTTCTTCTTCATCAATTGTAAATAACCAAGTGATCTAAACTCCTATACAAAAATCTCATATAACGCCTCACAAAGAAATCTTTTGAAATTAAAGCTTGAAATCTCAATAGTAGTCCACTTGCAAGAAATAACAAAAGACACTAAGTTCTATAAAACAAAAGGCCGATAGAATAACAAAGGTGCTAAAAGAAAAAAAAAAAAAAGTCAATAAATTCAATAGATTTCAACCTAAAAATTTATAGAAAATGTTTGCTCGATTTATATGAATAACAAGAATATGCGCAATGCGACATGTTGATATTCCTCCATGTCCTGTGTATTTCCTTCCCAAGAAGGATCACACCTACGTACTACCCCAATGGGTAGGGTCACTAAAAAATAATAATCACCAATCAAAATCACAGTATGCATCAACTTCCATAACATCCCCAACATAATTTGGATCAAAGCCAACATATTTCCCCATGGTGGTGTCACTTTATTTCATGGCAAAGATTTCAATAAACGTTGCATATAAAAAGCGATTAAATGAGTTTCACAATGCAATAACTCAAAAGATAAAAGAATGAAGTACAAGATAAAATGTCACATGTAGAAACGATACCATATCTAAAGAGAATGCCAGTGAGTTTAGGACACTCATGAAATGTGGATATTCATCAAGAAATGACATCCACGTGGTTTCATCAATGAATATGGGGAATGTGAGGGTAGTAGTATATAAAGTTCACTTACCTCAATGCACAATCCAAATAAGAAAATTTTACTTTGCACTAGTTTTGTAATTAAGGATACAAAATAGCTGGGTCGTCCCAGCTTTGGTGAATTGGCATTCTAGTTGCCAAATTTGCAGCAGTACAAACCAAATCAAGAACAACATTGGGACAACTAACAAATTACAAAACAGTCCATTTTGATACAAAATTTCTAGGTCAACAACCAGGGGTGGAGCTAGAAATTTATCTTTGGGGGCAGTAAAGACTAAATAATCATATTGATTCACAAAAAATATATGTGTCTATTTATATATGTATGACCCACTCATCAATGCTTTAATGAATTTTTGTAAAGAGATTGAAGAGAGTTAGTGTAAGACTATAAGAACATTTGCACTAAGTGAAGAGTTCTTTTGGAAGGAACTGAAAAGTAGAACATTGGAAAATACATATTAAAAAGAGAAGCAAATAGTAAAAGTGAGTAAAACTGTAAGACTTATAAAAGTTGTGGGCTTGTTGATGTGTTGAGGGGAGAAGAGATGGAGGAAAGACTGAAAAAAGTCAAAGTAATTAAGTAAATATGAATGAAACAAGTAGTTAAGGACACATGGGGAGGCCGGTTAGTTTCATTTGGAGGGCCAGCTCTTACAACAAATATGTATAACCTATTTTTTAGCAGCTATAATAAATTTTTGAGCATTTTTGGTCCCCCCATTGTAAAACATAGCTTCGCCCCTGTCAGCAACCATAGTCTTCTCTTGCCAACCAGGTTTCTTTTTCTTGTTGATGATTTGGACTAGATCCTTGTTTTTGGTCAAAAACAGAATCCGTTGAAATCCATAGTTTCTGGCTTTGGTGATTGCCTCCATCAAAGCCTCCTGTACAACCCCATTTGTTGAAATTGCTTTGCTACACCATAAAACCTGATAACTCCCTAGAGATCCTTAGCTTCATAAGCCCATGCACTCCTTTTTGCTTTTCTCCTTCTGGCCCCTGCAATCTTGATTATCAGCTGCCAATGTCCTGCGACGGTGTTGGACTCTGTACTTGATCTTCTGCACCTACTATTTGAACCAGATTGGTTGGAGAATGCTTCTTTGTACTTGCAAGACAAACTTTGGGCTATTAGCACTACTTCCATGGGATTTGGCTCTTTTCCTTCATGGACCACCTTATTGCTACGGTTCCAAATAGTCCATAGTGTGGTGAAGATGGCCTACATATATTCCATAGAAACAATCTCTTATAAGTTGTGTGAAACTAGCAATTTCCCTAACCAGTGCTGCACTAAGATATTAGTTAAGTCAGTAGTGTGTATGGCTAGAGGTGAACTATGCCAGCAAGCTCTAGCAAAAAGGCATAGCAGAAGCAGATGGGAGCTTGATTCCTCTCCTTTGTTGCATAAGGGACAAATACTATTGGCTGTGATTCCCCTATTTTTTAGAAGAAGCATAGTTGGCAAACTGTCATGCATAAGTTTCCACACAAAGTTGCAAATTTTCAGAGGTTTTTTTATCTTCCATATGAGATTCCAAACTCCATTTCCATTGTGAGTCTACCTGAGATGGTTTTTAGATGATGAAAGGGAGTCCTCAAGAAGAAGCTTATAAGCTATTTCGACTTCAAAATCCGTGTTGTTTGAATGTTTCCATAACAGCTTATCACAAACAGAGTTAGTCTTGGGAAGGGGAATTTGCAAAATATCAGCACATTAAGGATATGGATAAATGGTTCGAACCAAGTCTACTCTCCATGTGTTAGTATTTTGGTGAATTAGATCAGCCACTGTTCCACTAGTCAAATTGGGATTATTCAAGTTATGTGGTTGAGTCTTGATCCAATCCTGGTGAGTAAGTGGGATAGTGTTTCCTTTGCCAATCCACCATCTCCCTCCAATAAGTTTGGGGTTATCAAACTAGATGATACTTCTCCAAAACCAAGATTGATGAGGTTATGGTGAGCAATTCTAAATGGAGCCTTGGGGAAATATTTTTCCTTGAAGTTTCTTGCAAGTAAGGAATTTGGGTTGTGATTGATTTCCCAATACTGTTTTGCAAGCATTGCTTAGTTCATCAGGCTGAACTTCTTGAGTCCTAACCCTCCCCAAGACTTAGGCTGTGTTTGGCTCAATGTAAATTTTTTTTCAAGTGTAAAATATTTTCAGGTAAAAATATTTTTCAGAATGAAAAACATTTTTAGGTGTTTGGTTGCATTCCGAAAAATGCTTTGAAAAATATTTTTTGGTGTCTGATTGTATTCTTGAAAATGCTCTAGAAAACACATTTTTATTTCTCACATTTTCCCAAGATCCAAACAAATATTATTCTAGAAAATCTCAATATGTAAACACAAAAAGAAACAAAAAAATCAAAACAAAAAAAAAATGGCCTTTCCTTAGACGAAACACCAGTCGTGAGAGAGGTGAAGAGAGATGGCTTGAGAGAGAGAAATGGGTAACGGCGGTGGCAAGATAGTGAGAAACGGTATCGAGCCTGGGGCTTTGGGCGACGAGATCGGTGGTTCGATCTAGAGGCGGTAGCAATGACGAGGGTGGGTGGTGGGTTGTAGATCGATGACATGCAATTGAAGATTTGGCCTTGGTTGGTCAAAAGGAAAGAGAGAGAACGAGAGAGGAAGAGAAGAGGGACGGTGGACGCAAATTGCATGGAGAATGATGGACGGAGCTTGCACGACGACCAAAGCTTGCACAGCTGTCCGATTCCTCTAGTGCTCTCTCTCTCTCTCTCTCTCTCTCTCTAGGTTGTTTAGTTCTCAATAAGGCTAGAAATTCATTGAAGGTAAAATAACTATGGAGTTGGTTTTACAAAGTTAGGGACTCTATTTTATGATCAACTGAAATTTATTTTCGGTTTGACTGTATATTCATTTGTACACAAACACCCTCAAGAGTGTAAAATATTTTCCCAATTTCCTTTACAGCCAAAACAAACGCAGCCTTAGGATAACAAATTTTATCCCAATTGAGAAGATGAAGTTTCCTTTCCCTTGGTTCATGACCCCACCAAAAAGCTCTAACTGTAAAGTCCATCTTGTTACAGATGGTTTCTGGAACTTTGAAACACAAGAATGTGTACAATGGAAGGGTTTGAAGAATAGAAGAGATGAGAGTTGTTCTCCCAGCTTAGGATAGGAGCTTTGTTTTTCATCCTTGGAGATTGGAGTGAAGCTTCTCAACCAAAAACTGGTCTGTTTCCCCTCTATTTAAAGTTTAATCTAAGGTATTTACTGGGATTTTGAACCAAATTCACCTAAAGATGTCTGGCCAGGTTCTCTTGCTTATCCTTAGGCATGTTTGGAGAGCAAAAGAGATCAGATTTGGTTAAATTAATGTATTGACCAAAGAGAATACAATAGTAATCCAAAATTCCCTTCAAATTTGCTAAAGATTTATTGTCTTTTTTGAAGAAAAGTAATGAATCATCAACAAACAAGAGATGTGTAAAAGTACACCCATTCCTGCCAACCTTTACTCCATTGATCAACTTAGAATTTTTTGCCTTTTGTAAAGAGATGAATAAAATGTTGGCACATATGAGAAAAAGGCAAGGGGATAGGGGGTCACCTTGTCTTAGGCCCATAAAGGGCTTGAAGGCTTTTGATATACTTACATTAACTACTAGAGTATACTGGACTGAAGTCATACACTCCATTATCCATCTAATCCATTTTTGATCGAAATTCATGGCAATCAACACTGCTTTCAGAAATTTCCAACTCACCCTATCATAAGCTTTATTCATATCAATCTTTAGTGCTCCAAAGCTATTTTTCCTACCTTTTTTCTTCCTAAGGATATCAAGGTTCTCATGAGCAATAAGGATATTGTCAGAGATATTCCTACCTTTTATAAAGGCATTTTGATAAGGGGAGATGATGTTGCCCATATAAGGCTTTAGTCTATTGACATGGATTTTGGAGATGATTGTATAAATCACATTACAAAGACTAATAGGCCTGAAATGTGACACATCATCAAGAAAAGAATTTTTAGGGATTAGGGTGATGAAAGTATGGTTTAGGGGTTTGAAGAGAGAACCTAAATGGAAGACGGCTTGGATAGTGTTGATGACATCTGTTTTAACAATATCCCAATACTCTTGATAGAAGAATGCAGGTATGCCATCAGGACTAGGAGCTTTGTGAGGACCTAATTGGAAGACAATGTCCTCAATCTCAAGAGTTGTTATTGGCCTATCCAGATCTATGAATTGTTGGTGGGAAAGTTTAGGAATATTGATAGTTTGAAGTTCATTCAGGATATAATCAACACTATGAAGGTCTGTATCCTCATAGGATGCCATAAAGTGATTCACCAATCTGTTTTCAATTTCCTTTGGTTCCTCAATAAGGATACCTTCTTCATTCTTAATATGTAAAATCCAACTCCTAGCTCTTCTCTGTCTAACCACAATTTGAAAGTATGTAGTATTCCTATCCTCATATAAAATCTAATTACTCCTAGCCTTTTGGGCCCACATTATTCCTCCCTATACAGTAACACTTCCAACTCTTCTCTGATAATTTTTTCTCTCCTAACATCTTCTAGGGAAGTGATGGAATTCTGGATTTCCTGTAAGTCAGCCAATTTTCTTTTGATTTCACTATCTACCTTTCCAAAATCTGACTTGTTCCAATTGATGGCTTCTTTTCTGACATTTGATAATTTATTGTTCAATTGGGTAGCCCTTGAACCCTTTGTATGTAATCTCCATGCCTGATGGATCATATCCTTACAAGTAGGATGATTTAAGCACATTAACTCAAATCTAAAAGGCCTTTTGCTAAAGCGGTATTGGTGCTCAAAATTCAAAAGAATAGGCCCATGATCAGAGTCAATGATAGGCAGGTTTTTGAGAGTGTAGTGTGGGTAGGAATTAACCCATTTTACACTAGCAAAAGTCATATCCAGCCTCTCCATCACAAACCCATCTTCCTCTCTATTATTCATCCTAGTGAATTTCTATCCAGTAGCTACTAAGTCACAGAGTAGTAAGTCAGAGATGATTTGTTGAAAAAGGTCTGCTCCAACAATTGTACCTTGGTTAAAAAGACAATTTTTCCTCTTTTGAGAGGATTTGGTTGAAATCTCCAATACACAGCCAACTAGGATGGGCTATGTTTTTTATATTTCTAAGTTGTTGCCACACTTCTTCTCTCTTAGAATGCTCAGGGTGACCATATATGAAAGTAATGGAAAGAGGGTTGCCCTTGTTATCTAGGAGATCAGTATGCTAAGATTCTGGCTAGGTAACCATGCTAAAAGCAACCCTCCTCCCAAGCCTTCCCTAGGAACTTCCCATCCCTCAATAAACCCACATTTAATCCATACATTTTTTTCCCTTTCTCTTTAACTAAACGAGGCTCCATAAGAAACATTACATCAAGCTTAAACTCTAGGGCCTTTTTTTTGCATTTAAGAACTGCAGTAGGTTTGTCCAAACCTCTGCAGTTCCAACTATGAAAGACCGCCAAACTTGGGGGTGCTCTCAAAAAAGAGAGTGATTTTTAGGGCACCTCTATTTTTGGGTAAGTGGTGTGGATTCGCCACTTATTTTTTTATACAAAAAAAATAAGAAAAACTAAATATAACTATAAATGACTGAATTGTTTCCTTTCATTGATTTAAAAAAGAATACATTTGGTAAATTGAAAATTACATGGTTTTGGATCCTAGTTACAACCTACCAAATAATTACATGACTTTTGTCCTAGTTACAATCTACCAAAAATAAAACAAAGATAAGACCTAGGTCTACCTATCCAAAGACACTAAATTCAAAGGCTAGGTTACTGAATGGGAAGGTATTAGACACCCATTCCGCCCAGACAAAGTCTGGTCTTCTAGACTCTTATGACCAATGTACCCCTTTTATACATGCTATGAATGACATGTTGTACATATAAAATAAAATAAAATAACTAAATCACACAAGTTTATTTATGAATGTATTCTCTTCTTTGTTTAAAAAAAAAAAATTCAGATCTGTGTTGTGAGAAAAAAAATTTTGAATTTCGCTTAGAAAAATCAGATATGTTTTTGTTGTGTAAAAAAAAATGATTTTTGGAGAGAAAATTCAAATTTGTGCTTATTAAAGAAAACAAAATCTTTTGATTTGAAAAAAAAAAAATCAGATCTTTTTTTATATGTGCAAAAGATATGAAAAAGATTTATTGAGAAGAGGATTTCATTCATGAAATAAATTTATGCTATGTGTACTAAATAAATCAAACGCAACCATTCATGATCTTTTTCTTTATTTCAAAATCTGTTATGTTACAAAAATAAATAAATAAATAAATCAGATTTGTATCTAAGGAAGATACAAATCAATTTCTTTTCTTTTTTTTAAGTCAGATCTGCATCTAAGGAAGATGTAGATCCCTTTTTATTTTGAGAAAATTCATATCTACATCTAAGGAAGATGCAAATCCATTTTTATTTTGAGAAAATTCATATCTGCATCTAAGGAAGATGCAGATCCTTTTTTATTTTGAGAAAATTCATTTCTGCATCTAAGGAAGATGCAGATCCGTTTTTTATTTTGAGAAAAAGAATTGATAACATACAGATTTTTTAAACTAAGAAAGAGATCACAACAATAATAAAAGAATCAAGAACATGCTTTAACAATATAAATTAACAAATCATGTTATGGATATTTGAAAGAACTACACTAAAATAAATATATGAACATGCATCATCACAACAAGAGAAACATAAGAAAAGAAAAGGGGAATATGGAACACTCTTCTTCTTGAGAGGATATTTTAGGGTTCAAAGAAATTTATGCAATTATCTTTAAAACCTAAAAACTCTAGCTTGAAAGAATATCAGAGAGGGAGATGAGAATTTTGAGTGTGTGAGAAAGTGTCTCTCTAAGAGCATAAAAGATTGTCAAAGAGTCTGTTGAATTTTCAGATTCAGTCTCTACTTATAGAGGCTAGAATGCCTAAAAAATAAGCAACGATGAGTAGAATGCGAATCAGGACGATTCTTTCTACGAATAAGTCAAAAAGGATGTGCCTTATCTTCACGCAAAGAGAGTTGGGTCTTAGCCCTTAAGGGTGCCATTCGGCACTTTGAAAGTGTTGATTGGCACTCCAAAAGTGTCAAATGGTACTCTTGGGTGTTGATCGCACTTTCGTGTTCGGGTGCATTTTGGACTCATTTTCTAAGTTTCCTTGAGCCGGGCCTTGCACTTAGACGTGTTTTCAATCCGTATTCTAAGATTTTTATCTCTTTTCTGGATAATTCAGGTCTTTTCAGCAACAATTATCTTATAGATAAATACTCTAAAATAAATCTTGATAAAGTTTATATTATCCACAATTTTATTGTTATCCAATTATCTCATTTACTCCTGTGCAAGCAATCCTATTTTTTATACTAAATATCAACCAATCACAAAATTATTTAATTAATTTTAATTGTTTAACCAATCAGAATTAATTTAAATTAATTATGCGTGGTCAACACTACTTAGACATAATGCGTGCTGAGCGTGCAAATTTGATCATGTGATATCTTTCAATCAAATAGTCTGACTTGGAAACCGGACATACCGTCGCAACCGTTAGAATATCAAGATCATTTTCATGATATGCAATGAATGAATTAATGCATGTAATGCAATCATGATTTTCGGGGTACATGGATGGCCATTCCAGTCATCTTCCTTGATAAATCATGGGTGCAAAATCGAGTGTCTACACCAGCTTAAAATCTTCATGGTTCTTGGGGAAGCTAAATGGGACCAGCTTCCCATTGCCCAATTCTATTTTCAATTTCACAAACTCCATGGATTTTACCAAATTGAGAAATTGAAATTTCAAGTGTATCTACAATGACTTCAAATGTACCTTCTTTAGGACAGAAACCACAAAGGAGGCATTGCTGAATATTTCTTCCAAGTCTTCCAAACTCCACCCTGAACCTTTTTCTCGTGATTGTTGTTGTAGTAGAAGTTCTAGAAGCAGAAACCCAAATTTCTTCATTTTACAAGTCTAAGAAGAGGCATGGATTAGAACAAGTAGAAATTGGGAAAGGTAGGCAAGGCCCAAGTGATGATGGACCGATATTATTTAAACTTTCCAATCCAGTTTCCAAACTAATTGCTGGGCCTTGAATAGTTTCCTATGCTGGGTTTAGCATGTGGGAATGTCGGCCCATTTCCTTTACTGTGATCTCATCCCTTACCTGTGATCCTCTTAAATTTGGCCCATTGCTAGTGTTACCCAATTCAAACAAAAACCTGCCTCAATCCACTCTCTAAACTAGGGTTTCAATAAACTCATCAAGTGATTTAGGAATTTGGCCACTTCCCCATGCAAAACCTTGCAAAACCTCAGGTCTATCCACATTCAAATTATCCAAGTTGAACATCGTCACTGTCATAGAGTCACTTCAGTTTCAGAAAAATCCAATTGAGATTCTCACAGTTCTCCATTAGTGATAAATGGACCATCTCCCCCCACCCAAGTCCACCTAAGATCAGAAGATATTGGGGGAGGCTATAGAGGTCTCATTGAGAAGGAAGAATTAGCCTCCTCATTTGTAACTTTGTGTAGGCCTTAATTATGGTTAAGGTTGGTGGTATTATGGAGTGGATGGTTGAGTGATGGACGGTGAAGGTTACGGGTCAGGTTGTTGGTATCAATCACCTAATGGTCTGGGCTCGAGGTAGGTGAATTGAATGGTGTTGGTGGGATTGCATTGTTAATCAGGTTTAAGGAGTGGATTGCCAAATTTAGTATTGCATGTTCATTCTCAGTTTGGATGGTTGTATGGGGGGTGAATTAGGTGGAATATTTTCAATGTTGGAGGGGTGAGAAGTTCCGGGTTCAAGTAAATGTTGTTGGCTTGCTTCAGAGGCTTGATTTGGTGGTGATGGTTCATGATTTCCTTGGTTGGGTGAATGTGTGTTTGGGTGCATGTGATGTTGATGGTGTAAATTACCAAATCTAGTTTATGTCGTCCAACGCCTTCTTTTATTGTAAAAAGCTCTAAGGTCATTGACAAAATGTGGTTCTAAAACATCAAAACCAAATTGTACCTAGTGGATCCATTGAATGTGACATCTTTGTCTAAAAAGCTACCTCTCGATTTCATCCATGTCTTGAGTGCAGTGGCTTCTTGTGTGCCCAATCAAACCACATCTTGTACAAAGTTTGTGAACTCTTTCATATCTACACTGAACCCAGGTTCTTGTACCATCATCCATCCTTAACATAAAGCCTGAGAGAACAGGCATCCATGGATCCATGCGTACTCTAATCCTTATAAAATAGATATTCCGTGGCATTTCATCTTCCCAATCCACTTTTTCAAAAATTCCAATCAATTGACCCATTCTCTCTGCTAGTTCTAGGTAATGGTATTCCAAGGGAAGACCATGTAGTTGTACCCACAATGAGACATAATTCAGCTACAATCTATTCAAGACCAGATTTGGTCTCCATTTCTCTAGAGACATAGTTCAGCTGCAATCTATTCAAGACCAGATTTGGTCTCCATTTCTCTAGCACAAAGAAGGCTCCATCAATTGCCCATGGACCTTCATTACATGTATGGTTTAGATCTTCCATGAACTCAAAGTGGAGCAAATAAAAGTGTGAGTCTCTTCCTACAATTGTGACCGAGCCCCTGATCCTCCATGTAGCGTTGATGATGTGTTGTAAGTGGGGAACAGAGAACTTTCTGTAGTCTAGAATGAATCCTATTGCACAAAAGCTCCAGAACATCAATTTGACATAAAAGCATTAAGAACATCAAAACCCCAAAATTTGGTCTTAAGCCCTAATCTTAACAGTTTTTAATTTTTGAGTAACCCCCAATTTATGATGTTTCTACCCAATAAGTATTATTAAACCCTTATTATATGTCTCAAATACATATTATTTCATCTAATTTAGATAAATGCTTACAAGATTGGAAAATCATAATTTTCATAACAAACTTTATACCTAAAAACCATTTGTTTTTTAATACTTTCACTATAGTCAAACTCTAACCAAAATTTGAGTTCAAAATTTTAATCAAAACCCTTAATTACATTCTTAAACAATAAATTTAATAGATTGATATCCGTAATACAAAATCCCCAATTTAAGAATAAACCTCTTATCCCAATATACAATATCTCTGATAATTTGTTAACCAGCCATTGTTTTGATCAATTGATGGTTTAAATCTTCAATTTCGGTTTCCAAAGGTTTGGCTTACCTCCAATACTTTTTTTAACTGAAATCTCCTTTTACTTTAATGAGAAACTGCCACATCATCCACTAACTAAATAAAAGATGGAGATTAAAACCCACTAACACTTGTCATTGTATATTTAAAACAAAATGACATGTCCAGTTAAAAAAGTATTGGAGGTAAGCCAAACTCAGTCCCCAATATCATGATTTTATTGATGAATTGAAATAAATAATAAGTGTAGCATATAAATCCCTAAGTCATACTCAAAACCTAAGGATTTCACAAATTCCAACCAAAGTAATTGGGTTTAAGCAAAATTGACCACAAATCTTGACCTAGCTAATAGGATTGATTAATTTTTAAAGAGTATTTGATGAAATGAATATCCAAACGATCCAAAATGGATAAAGAAAAAAAAAGAATCTTTTCAAATTTTTCGATGAGGGTTGGGTCGAAGGTCACTACAAAATACGAGTACTATAGTAGCATTTGAAAAACATTGCTATAGATTCTGAAAAAGCCACTATAGGTCCATCTGAGCTATAGTAGCACTATCAAACATTGATGTAGAACCGTGGTTATAGGTCCATCTAGGTCAATAGCGGCCTTTTAGAAAGCACCGCTATAAACCTAGACCAATAGCAGCCTTTTTAAAATGCTGCTATAGGCCAATTTTTTTTTTAATTAGCTATAGCGGTGTTTTAAAACGCCACTATAAGGTATGGACCTATCGCAGGGTTTTTAAAACGTTGCTATAGGCCTTTTTTTAATTGGCTATAATAGCATTTTAAAATGCCGTTATAGGTCCATAAAAACGCCGCTATATATATAATATTTTTTTTCCTGGACAAAACTAGTTTCTGGTCATTCCACGAACATATAACCTCTTTTATAACTCCACAAACATATCACCCTGTCCATAAAAATGTTGCTATATATATATATATATATATTGTCCTAGGCATTCCACAAACATATCAACCTGTTTAAAACTTCACAAAATGCTAAACTAACTACAGTGCTTGTGCTTTCGAAACTACCAAATGTCAATACAATAACAAGCTATAATATATAGATTAAAATGCAAAATTAAAGAAGATGGTCCAAATTTCGTAGACATTACATATAAACAGCTAAGCACCCTACTTTATACATTGAATACAACTAAATAACCATGATGTATACTTGGATCTGCAGGAGAATACTCATCAACCCATATCCTCCTCATCATCATCATTCTCGACCTGAATATAATAGAGGCAAAATCATAACAAAATTTACCAACAACGTTACTAATAACTAATGCATCTGTTAGTGTATAGCTTAGACTAGTTTAGCCCATTGGGCTTAGCCCAGTATACTGTACTTGTAGTTTACTCCTTTTACTTGTATTGCACACATACCTAGCCTATATAAGGCTCTCTATTGTATATTATTTCACACACATTAATATACAGACTATTCAGTCTTTCTCACACTTTATATTCTTAACATGGTATCAGAGCCAATCCTCTGACTTTCTGGTTCCTGTGGACATCTCCGGCGTTCTTCCGCTGCCCTCGCCTTCATCCAGTAGCCACTGTCAGAAGCGAGTCACCGCCGTCACGCCCACAGTCCCAGCAAATCTCGGATTTCAATGTTCTGCTCATCCAACTGTCAAAACAAAGGCATTGCGTGACAGAACACACAATCCCGAGCAAAACCCAACCAAGAACGGCCAGAAAACACTTCACACGCGCCCCCACGCGCCGTCAGTCTCACTCACGCGCCCCACGCGCCAGACGGACTTCATCACACGCGCCCTCACGCGCTTACACGCGCCCCACGCGCCAGCTCTGTTTCGCGATCTGCCACGTCAGCCCTAGTGTGACGTCACCCTGCCACGTCAGCACACGTCAGCCGTTGACTGGACCAGACTTGACCATTGACTTTGACTGTGACCGTTGACCTTGACCGTTGACCGTTGACTTTGACCGTTGACCAAGTCAAAATTTTTCAACAGGACCTGTCTTGCTCAGTTTTTCGCGTAGATTCTGATTTTGGGCTCCTTTTCTGCATTTGAGGTATCTAAATATCACTTTTTGGTCATTTTCTTCATTATGGCTCAACAAAGTGAACGAGATATCATACGTCCTATCACCATCATGTTGGATGGTCCTACTAGCTATCATGCATGGTCTCAGAATATGACCGTCTTTCTCAAGGGTCGTAAACTGTGGAGATATGTGACTGGTTCAATTCCTAAGCCAGTACCAAACCCTAAGTCCAAAGCCACAGCTGCTGAAGAGTCTTCCAAGACTGCTGTTACAACAGATGATTATGAAGAACGTCTAGAAGAATGGGAGAGTATTCAGAGTAAGATCTTATCTTGGTTTATCAATACCTCTATTCCCTCTATTCATAATCTTCTTCCTCGTCTTGAAACTGCTGAGGCTGCTTGGAAATTTTTGGCCGATCGTTATAACTGCACTAATGATTCAAGCTTGGAGTTTCACATTGAATCCAAGCTTTATCAAATGCGCCAAGAGACAGGTCAGTCTATTTCTGATTTTTATTCTCAGACTTCTACTATGTGGGAACAACTCTCTGCTGCAGATCCTCCACTGGTGTGTTCTAAGGACATTGAGCTCTTTGTCAAATATCAGGATCGCCGTAGATTTATGCACTTCATGATGGGTTTACGTGAGGATTTTGAGCCTACTAGGGCTTCTCTACTTAGCCGTTCTCCTACTCCTTCTCTTGATGCTGCAGTAAAGGAGCTCATTTCTGAGGAGAATCGTCGGCCCACTTATCACATGACATCATCTGATCATGTCTTGGCTACACCCTCACCACAGCCTCCCATTGTTGCATTCACTGCTCCTCCGCGAATAAACTCCGGGCGTCCCACCTCTCAGTCTTCCAAAGGTGCTCACTGCAAGTTTTGCCGTGCCAAAGGCCATGACATCTCTGTTTGTCGTAAGCTACAGAAATTTGTGCAAGAGCAGAATAAAACTTCTCTTCCTCAGGCAGCTGCTGTATGTCCTTCAGATCCATCGGTTCCTACAGGTCCATCTTTGGCTTCCTCACTTACTACGGCTGATATTGAGGCAGTTGTTCAACAGGTTTTATCCCTCACTTCCACTGCCCTTTCTGTCACCTCAGGTAAACAACCTTGGTTTTTTGATACTGCATGTTGTAACCATATGACTCCTGATGAATCCCAATTTTCTGATAAGGCACCCTTAGAACATCCAATCACCATTTACACTGCTGATGGAACTCCTATGCCTGTTAGTCATAAAGGAACAATCTCTTCTTCTTGTTTATCCCTTAGTGACACTTTTCATATTCCAAAGTTATCCCTCAATTTGCTTTCTGTTGGTCAACTTTGCGAATTAGGCGTAGATCTTCTATTTACTAATCATGGTGTGGATGTGCAGGATCCCCGGACGGGTCAAGTGCTTGGGACAGGCCGTAAGGTTGGTCGCATGTTTGAGGTTCATGACTTGAAGATTCCTTCACAAGTTGTTTCTGCAGCTGCTACAACTGCCACCTCCTCACCTGATCTATGGCATGCTCGTCTTGGTCATCCATCCTTATCTCGTCTTCAATTGTTAGCTTCTCAAGGTCATTTAGGTTCAGTTCAGTTTTCAAAATTTGATTGTACTTCCTGTCATTTTGGCAAACAAACAAAATTGCCATTTAATAAAAGTGACTCATTTTCTTCTGCTCCTTTTGATCTTATACATTCTGATATTTGGGGTCCTGCACCTGTTCCCACTGAGGGGGGATCTAAATATTTTGTCATATTTGTGGATGATTTTTCTCGGTATACTTGGATTTATCTGCTTCACCATAGGTCTGAACTTGTGTCTATTTACCAAACATTTCATAAAATGATTGAAACACAGTTCAATTGCACCGTTAAAGTCTTTCGATCAGATAATGCTCAAGAATATAATGATAAATCTTTCCTATCCTTTTTAGACAGACATGGTACTCTTCCTCAGCGGTCTTGTCCTTACACCTCTCAACAAAATGGTCGTGCAGAACGAAAACATCGTCACATTCTTGATGTTGTCCGCACCCTTCTCATTTCTGCCTCTCTTCCTGAGCGATTTTGGGGTGAGGCCGCACTCACTGCTGTGCACACTATTAATCGTATTCCTTCACCAACTACACACAACAAATCACCATTTGAGCTTCTCTATGGTCAAACTCCTGACTACTCCTCTCTTCGGGTTTTTGGTTGTGCTTGCTTTGTCTCTCTTCCTCCTCATGAACGAACAAAGCTCCAACCTCGTACTCGTCTCTGTTGTTTCCTTGGTTATGGTGTGTCTCAAAAAGGGTTTCGCTGCTATGATCCCATTTCTCATCGCCTTCGTGTCTCCCGTCATGTTGAGTTTTGGGAACATCGTCCTTTCACGAGTCTTCAGCAGTTTCCTACATCTTCTTCCTCAGAGTCTCCCATTTTTACTGATCTTTTTCTCCCTCTCTATCCTGAACTTGTGGAGGATTCTTCAGCATCGACTGCCTCTCCAGACGACTCATCTCCGGTTCTGTCTCCGGCATATGACCCGCCTGTCTTGGATCTTGTGGCACCACCCTCTCCTGAGTCTCCTATTGGTCCTGAACTTCGTCGTTCCACTCGGGTAAGCATTCCTCCCCCTTATCTCACTGATTATCATTGCTCTTTTGCTCTTGCCACTCTCTATGAACCTCACACCTATCGTGAGGCTCATACTGACCCTCTTTGGCAGCAAGCTATGAATGAAGAACTAGATGCCCTTCATAAGAATCATACGTGGGATATGGTTGATTTGCCTCCTGGTCAGTCTGTAGTAGGTTGTAGGTGGGTTTACAAGATCAAGACCAAGGCTGATGGATCTGTTGAACGATACAAGGCTCGCCTAGTTGCCAAGGGCTTTACTCAGGAGTATGGTATTGATTATGAGGAAACATTTGCTCCTGTTGCTCGTCTTACATCTGTTAGATGTCTCATTGCTGTGGCTGCTGTTCGCCATTGGCCTCTTTATCAAATGGATGTGAAGAATGCTTTCCTCAATGGCGACCTCCATGAAGAAGTGTACATGCAACCACCCCCTGGCTATCCACACTCAGGCAATCAAGTTTGCCGCCTTCGCCGTGCTCTTTATGGCCTCAAGCAGGCTCCTCGAGCTTGGTTTGAAAAGTTTAGCTCAGTTGTTGCTCAGCAGGGTTTCACTTCGAGTCCTCATGACACTGCTCTCTTTGTTCGGAGATCCTCTGCTGGTATCACTCTTATTCTTCTTTATGTTGATGATATGATTATTACTGGAGATGATTCTGCAGGTATCCGCTCTCTTCAGAGCTTCCTTAGTCAGCATTTTGAGATGAAAGATTTGGGCACTCTCAGCTATTTTCTTGGACTTGAGGTTACCTCATCCTCTGATGGATACTATCTTTCCCAGGCTAAATATGCTTCTGATCTTCTCTCCAAAGCCGGTGTCACTGATAACAAGACTGTTTCCACTCCTTTGGAATACAATGCAAAGCTCACACCCTTGGACGGTGAACCTATATCCGATGCTACTCGCTATCGTCAGTTGGTTGGCAGTTTGATCTATCTCACTGTTACTCGTCCGGATATTTCACATGCCGTGGGTATGGTTAGTAAGTTCATGGATGCACCTCGTTCTGTTCACTATGCTGCTGTTCTTCGGATTCTCCGATATGTCAAAGGCACACTTTATCATGGTTTGCATTACTCCTCTCGATCTTCTCTCGAGCTTCATGCTTATTCAGATGCTGACTGGGCAGGTGATCCGACTGATCGATGCTCTATCACAGGTTTCTGTTTCCTGTTAGGTACTTCTCTGGTCTCGTGGCGCAGCAAGAAACAGGATGTGGTTTCCCGTTCTAGTACTGAGGCTGAGTATCGTGCCCTTGCCGACACCACTTGTGAGCTTGTTTGGCTTCGCTGGCTCTTGGCTGACATGGATGCTCCACAGCCCACTGTCACTCCTCTTTATTGTGACAATCGTAGTGCTATCTACATTGCTCATAATGATGTCTTCCATGAACGCACTAAGCATATTGAGATCGACTGCCACATCACTCGCCAGCATCTTAAGAAAGGAAATCTCCAGTTATTCTCCATCTCCTCTGCTGACCAGCCTGCTGATATCTTTACCAAGACTCACCCGCCTGGTCGTCTTCGAGATCTTATATCCAAACTCCAGTTGGCTTCCTCCTTGCCACCTCGAGTTTGAGGGGGGATGTTAGTGTATAGCTTAGACTAGTTTAGCCCATTGGGCTTAGCCCAGTATACTGTACTTGTAGTTTACTCCTTTTACTTGTACTGCACACATACCTAGCCTATATAAGGCTCTCTATTGTATATTATTTCACACACATTAATATACAGACTATTCAGTCTTTCTCACACTTTATATTCTTAACAGCATCAAACTACATTAATGTATTAAATATTTTACCTAAGTCTGCATTGAAGTACGCACTGCTTGGCTAAATTCGACCATCATTTTTTTAAATTGGGCGTCACATTCCATCCTTTGATTTCTCTCTTCAGCTAGTAACTAGGTCAGTGTTTCTACCCGAGTCTCCAATTCCATAACCCTCTGATCACTGGCATGGGACAGTGGTGGAGTCATAGTGTACTGCTAAACATCTCTCGTCTTTCTACTAGAGGAGGTCGGTCCAAAACTCACCCCACATACACATCCTTGGTGCTCTGGGCCCATCACTTGAGCAAATGCATCATTTGGTACCAAAAGGACTCCTCCACCACTGCTCTCTCCAGTTAATTGGGTTTCAAGAACATTGAGCACTTCTTGCATCCTCGCTTTTTTCACAATTGTACCAAATAACATATTAGCTTCTACATATAATGCAAAGAGTTCGGTGTATTTACAATCAACAACTAACTAGTTATTTGTGAATATAAGTAAGGCAAGAAGGATGAACGTAGATAATACTTACAATGTTTTCAATGGCTTGTTCAGTTACAGGACTCCCATCTTTATGTCTATATGATTTCTAATAGACCACAGTACACTCTACTAGCACTGCTATAGACCCAATGTTTAAAAACGCTGCTATAGACTCTTCAAAACGCAACTATAGAATACATATAGTAGCATTTTTTGAAAACACCGCTATAGTGAACTTATAGCAGTGTTTTTTTAAAATACCTCTAAATAAAACGCTGTTATAGCCAGCGTTTTTTTTGTAGTGGGTAAAGAAGATTAATCGTCAACCAATCCTTCTAATTTCTTGATTTGGTCTAAAAATATCTTTCTTTATACTGTTTTGGTTGTTCAAGAAACTTTTCCAACTACAATAGTAGTCGTTTTTCAATGGTGTTCTTGAGGAGGAGGAAGAGGGGCTATTGGGTTTTCAACTAATATTAGATTTTACGAATATTACAAAGTTGGTCAAAGTTAGGCGATCCTAGAGTTGGGCCAAAAGGACACAAATTAGCAACTCTTCCATCTGATTGGGGGATATTATTTTCATTACTTCAGAATTAGGGCCCCGTATTAATTTAATAAAATAAATTATTTTGGGTTGTCTAGGTTATATGGAATAGAAGTATAGAACTTGACAATTTTCGAAAGGTCAAACGGGTTTATGATAATTGGTTGCCCATTCTTTGTCTAATGCTTCATGTTGGCCCCATAAGTGGGGCTAGGCTAACACAACACTTAACATTAATAATATTATGTTATGCTTTGCTCATTTGAATTGCCAAATGAAATCAGGAAGTGGGGTTGGTCTTGATGGCGATGCGGGCAACACATCATTGTAATGAAACTATCAAAAAGCCATGTCGAATTTGCATAACATGGATGAAGAAAGTTGGGTATATCTAGCCAAATGTCCTTGGAAAGATACACATGAGACATTAAAACGCAAGAGCGGTAATGGCAATCAAAAGATGGAAGCTTGAACCAGAACTTTAACCCCATCCCATCCCATTACATTTCTTGTTATGTTCCTGGCAATCAAAAAGCATATAAAAATGTTGAAGAGAGATTCGTATCAAATTAGACTAACTCCCATGCTGAAGTTGACAAAAAAGAGTCACCACTGAAGTCATTTTACAATCACCATGTTCACATAATGAGATGCACCAAAAGATGAATTCTGAAACAAGAACTTTCTTATTATTAGAAACCATGTACAAATTTCGTGAACAAGTTTCTAAACCTCAGCTAGCTACATTCGTAGCTTTAGCACAGCTTACCTCCGGATTCTTTTTCTCTTTTTTTTTATTTTTTTTTTTTCCTTTTTTTCTTGGAGGAGAATTCCAAGAAAGCTAAACAAGAAACAGAATAGCCAACTTTCTGCTATCCCTTTTTCTAAGTCACTCTTTCTTGCTTTTTGGATCCTATTTTTCCTTAGTTCATCTGGTATTACAGCAAGATTGATGTGTACTTCAACAATTTCCTATTTACAAATCAGATTTGTCGTCCTAGCTTATTGCACATGTAGGCCTCGCTTGTTCCTCAGCAGATTGTTGAGAAGTCAGCCGACTTACAAATCTATCTAAGGCTTCCTTCATCCACAAATGCTGACAAACTTCTCTAGCTTCTTGCACGCTCATCTATACCATATAACCAACATATATAACAAATAAACATCAGCAGTTTTACTCACAAAAAAAGAAGAACAACAGCAATTCTTTGAAGAAAAACATTCTAATATTGCAAAATTTAGGCAAAACACTCGCATAGGAAAGCACTAAATTTGTGCCTACCCATATTCTTTTTCGGGCATTCTTCTCAGGCCAGAAATCTAACTGCTCTTGAACAAGCAAAGGGAACATGAATCCTTCATAATATGTATCATGGCTTTTGCTCTTGAAACTCCATTGACCCAGTTCAGACTGCAAGAAGAAATCTCATATGTCAAAAACATTACAAAACTAAATAGTCAAGAATACCTATCAAAAAAAAAATTAGTCAAGAATAAATTAGAAGTCAAATGAGTTTTCACCCGCTAATATTTTCGGTAGGGGAAAAAGACAAATTCACTGAGTTATATTTCAGACGAAAAACGCAATAATAATAATACAAGTACTAATTTGAATGACCGCCTAGGTAACACAGCATAAAAAGTAATTTATTAATCTCTTCAAGTTAAAAATCAAGTGAGAAATAAATTCCCTACTGTTAAAAAATTCTTCCTATGTAAGGTGGAAGATGTAAATTAGTGCACCATCAATGTCATATGAAACCACCATTGATATTACTTTTATTATATACCAATCAAAATTTACCACTTCAATAATTGTGAAATTTGCTATATCTTTAAATTTTGAGTTATAAAATAAGTGCGTACAATATTGATGATGTTCAGTTGAGCAAAACTGGGAACTCCAGAGACCCACTAACCTCGATAATGCCTCGAACCCCTGCTTCCTCTAGGGTCTCCCGTGAAGCCGCCTCTATTTTGGATTCATCTGTTTCCCAACCTCCCTGGGAATTACATACATGTTAGTTTGAAAGTAATTTTATTTAAAATTAGTTAAGACAACAAGCACATCATAATAACATTCACTAAATAGTTACAACAATATGAGTACCTTTGGGAACAACATCCCTTTGCCTTTTTGAGAACTGATGACAAGAACTTCTAAATCTCCTGCATCTTCAATGGAAGTCTGGTTTGTAATCCTGTATCTGTATGGTATGCATCTATACAACACAAAAGAGTATGGTACATTTTAGCTACTAAGAACATACATTCGTTGACTCATGAACAAAGCTTCAATATTTACTAGATAGGATTCACTTCATAATTAATTCCTCTTTTAACATTTAAATCATTGAAAATAGGAGTATAATTTTGTAGAGTAAAATTTTAATTCTTTGACGCTACCAAGATATTCAAGAACCTTTTTGTTTCACTTAAAACAAAATATAAGGCCCATCATTTATAATTATGGATTTATTTCAGAATGCATAATCTTACGAGACAGTTTTATAGAACACCTCTTTCACATTACATGAGTTCGATTAGCCTGAACTCTATCAAATATGAAACCAAAGTCCCACAATACAGTTTCATGAGATTCTTTGTTTTTATTTAATGTCAATTATAAAATTGAGTCTTGACCTCATGGATCGGAAGTTACAAATTTAAGTCATAAATTTAAATTCAAAAACTATAAATTAATAAGCATGTACTTTTTAATATGAATTCTGGTGTGGGTTAAAAAAGAATAAAGAAATAAAATTTTAGGGAAGGAAAAAGAAGTTTCCACATGGCTAAAGGTCAATAGATTAATAAGTATTATTCTTCATTTTCTGACGGTGATAAGAGTAGAGTAGAAAAACAGAAGCAAAGATGGGTAAAATGCCGGCTAGTGGCCCCCAACAAAAAGTAAACCTTTCCCATCACGCCCTCCAATCGGTGTTCTTTGACCGTTTTAGATATGAAAAATGTCAAATTTTGCACAAACTTAAAAAGGCCTCCACTGAAAATGTCAATAAAAAATAAAAAAAAGCTTTCGTTACCCAGAATTTGAAGGGGATAGTACTTTTTCGAAAGAAAAATACTCTTATTAACGATACACTAATAATTGATTGTGAATTTTCTTGAAATTTATATACAACATAATTTTTTGAAAAAAAACCCAATTAACAAAAATTAAGTGACCTTCAACTTGTATTTAATCAAGAGACACAAAACAAGATTTAAAGAGGAAAAGCATCAAAAGGATACCAAAATGTTTAGGTAATTATATCAATGGGGTAACTTTTTTTTGAGGAGGAGGAGGTATTTCTCCATTTCATGATGAAACATTATGAACCAAATGAAGAAACTAGAAAAAGAACCAAAATTTATGAAAACCAATTCCATTATTATATAATTTGAGAGAGAGAGAGAGAGGGAGAAAGAGAACCAACCCTACGACTTGGCGACGACCCTTGTTGTATCGTTGCAAATGCCTTCCAGTGCGAGACACCAAAGCAACAATGTTTTCTTGAGACATCAAAGTGACCATATTGTATTGGTTTTGGGAAGAATTCTTGAAAACGAAAACAAAAAATTTGCTTCCAAGATAATCTTCTCAATACAAGAAAATAGACCAAAACTAAGCTGCAGCACTAGCTGCTAGCTCTCGATCTTATTATAGATAATGAAGGAAAAGAAGAGAGAAAGTTGTGAAGATCCTGTAATGAAATGAAATGTTTCTGTTTCTTCTGTTATTAGTGGATATGAGGAGACAAAAGGGACAGCCGAACCACCCCCTTTAATAATGGCAAGTGTGTGAAAGAGAGAGAGAGAGAAGAAACAAGAAGAGAAAGAGAACGTCCTTGTTTGGCTGGACCACAAATAATATAATTTATTTATTTATTTTGGGTTTTGTGGGAAATGCCGTTTGCATTGATCCAGGCTGCGTATTGCTGATGTGTAATGCTCCTTTTTTTTATGTGGTTGTCAATATCCAACTGCTGGGACCGGTGGTCGTATTAGGCTAGTTTTAGATTTTAATTTTAGTTCTAATTAAAACACATACTTTTTTTGTTTTTACATAACTTGCTGTTACCATCTTTAACCCTAAAAATGAATCTTTCCCATTTCACTTCCATTCACGCACAAAATTTTACTGTTGTTGTAGTTCAAACTTTATATTTAGTTTTCTATTCTTAGTAAGTATTATTCTATTTTTATTATTTTTTCTCTCCGAAAAATAAATAATGAAGTTCCTTTTTATCTTTTCCACTATTTTCCCATTTTCGAAACATCTTCTCTTTCACATAAATAATTCATATTTTACACACAAATTAGCAATTCACCACCAAAAATTCTTTTCATTCAAAAAACTTGCCCTATGTGCTCAATTTTTTTCTGTTTTGAGGTATAATCTAAGGGTCTCATCTGGTGCAAGTGAGACCTAGCAGTGCCACTCAGGTCTAGTAAAAATGGCTACGATGAGTAACCTTTTGTAGTAGTATCATGAGAAATAAAAGAATATTGGGCTATTTAAGTAGTCTTTGCTTTTTTCATCATCGATCCTTAGAATGGAAAATTCTAGTGACACAATTTTGTGTACAACTTTATGTATAACTTTGTGCACAACTCGCCCATGTGGCGAGTTGTGGTTGGTGGAAGGGTAACCCACCATCACCCCTCCACTAACCACAACTTGCCACGTAGGCGAGTTGTGCACAACAAAGTTGTGGCACCAAAACCACTCCCTTAGAATATGACCATAGACCCACCTTCTTGTGCTCCTGATTAAGGCATGGGACTAGGAAGGCCGGCCTAAGCCATCTAGGCATAAGATAAGACCCTAGATGAGACATTCACAACAGCCTGACCACATAAATGGCTCAGGGCATCTACTTCTTATGATTAGGCATGGCTTGTTAAGAAAATGACATGAAAAAGGTGGTTTGAACTTTGAAGGGATTATGGAAACAAAGTATATGTCATATGTGCACAAGGAAAGCTATCGGTGGATATGGGACTTAACAGTAATCTATACCTTGATAGGAATCCTTGGCATTAGCATCAACTAAGCCAATGAAAGTATGATCTATGGGTCTGTTTGGATAGAACTTATTTTGCTGAAACTGAAAACTAAAAACTGAAAACACTGTAACAAAATAATTTTTAAATGTATGAATAGTGCCATGGGACCTATTTTTAATGAAAAAAATTGCTGAAAAGTGAAGTTTGTGGGTCCGTGATCAGTAAATGGGACCCACTGCTATGCACTCCACCGCTTATTTTGTTGTGAACAGTACATGAGTTGATGAAAAGTGTACAATGAACAGGTTGAAAAGTCAAAAACAACGGCAGGCAAAAAAAAAAAAAAAAAGGAACACAAAAACGCAAACGCAGAATAAGCAGGAATAAGTTAAATCCAAACTCTCACTATATGTCATATGAGTAAGATGGCAATGAGGTAACGGGTCAGATTATAGGTGCCTTGTCCCTACCTTATCTCCTTTATGGGATTAGAAAAAGGCATGTCTAGTTTGGGACAAATTGGAAATGTTTTACTAATACTAATGAGATATATAGCTCCAACGGTGATAAGATTATAATGAAACAAAAATGGAAAGGTTGATTGTGAGAGTACGATGAGAGAAGGAAAAACAATTTCTTTCAAGATTATAATTAATTATGTAAAAAAAAATTAATATAACTAGCTAGAATATGTATTATATGCATAAATAATTTATATATATGTTAAATAAAATATTAATATATTATATATACATCAGGCCAAGGTGGGCAATATTTGTCTTTGCCATGTCACCCTTTTAAGGACAAAAATGTATTTTACCTAATAATTATTATCTCAGTTAAATCTCCTTAAAAAGATTTATCAAAAAATTTAATATACTACTTATTTCATTTGTGAACAAAGATTCTAGCTAATACAATTTGACATTTGTATTTTCTTCTTTTTTTTTAAACGTTATCAAAGTCAAAACGTACGGAATACCAATTCATTGTTTAAAAAGATCTTAATACTTTATTTTTCAGTTTACATTTCATTTTCTTAATTAAGTGCCTGAACTTGAAAGACATGCCCTGAACTTAAAGGTTATTAAGTTCAATCCATCAAAATATCCAAACTTAACTGTAGTTTTTGCATAATTAGTTAATTACTCTCCGTCACTTGAGCCGGGAGAGAGAGTTGACAATGTACCTCCTAATCCTATATATATTTAGACCAAAAACAGCAAATTCTTGTCTAAAACACAAAGTAGACTGCCAGTTTCTCAATGCCAAGCACTCGCATAAACATGAATTGTCAATGAATTAGTAAAAACCTTTTCCCATATTTAGACCATAGATAGCAACTTGGCCCAAATTCAAAGTTCTGGTGGTTTCTTTCTTTTTATCAAGTACTCACATGAAAATGAATTGTCAATGGAAATATGATTATTTTCGAAACTTTCGTGTGATAATCATATTCCTTTCGGTGTATAGCGATCTGCCGCTTTTTTCGGTGAGTGAATGCGGCTATGCATGTTCTTTTTGAGATTCTAATGATTTTGACACCTTTATTATATACGAAAATTTGTGGAGTACGGTATCAAAAAAAGGTATGAGAATCAAATAGCTATAGATTAGTTTTAAGCAATGGGATTTTTCGAATGGGACAAACTACGTATTCTGCTGATACTAACATAACTCATCCCCAAAAAAAAAAAAAAAAAGTCTATCTCAATGACAAACTAATATTATTCACCAGATCCCATTATATATATATATATATATATATATATATATATAAAGCAAGAAATGAGAAAAATAAAATAAAAAGACTTGAAAATTGAGCCAGTTAAAGTCAACCGTTGAGGGCACATATGTCAAGCACATGGTTTGAATCTGAAGTGTATCCTAGATGCTTCTATAATTATTTAACGGCCCAGTAAAACATTGATCGATAAATCAACAAGAACGCCACTACAAGTGTGACTTGATGATAAGAGTTTTTAAATTGCTTTATTTGATATATTGTTCAAGCAATAATACTAGTAAGACCCCATTGGTACACATAGTGCCAGTTTGGTTTGGACGTTTTATTGCGTTCAGCGTTTGCGTTTTGGGCATGGGACCCAAGCTACAGTGAACGCAGTAAACGCGTCCTTCTTCCTTCCTTTTTTTTTTTTTTTTACGCGTTTCAAAGTGATGCGGTTACTGTTCATGCACTGTTGCATAAACAGTAACCGCAAATGTTGAACAGATCCACAAATTTCACTTTTCAGTAACTTTTTTATTAAAAATGGGTCCCACGATACTATTCACACATTTAAAAAAATTTTTGCTACAGTGTTTTCAGTTTCAGCAAAAATAAGCTCAATCCAAACAGACCCATAATATTATTCATTACCGTCACATGATATGAAGTCAATGAATCTACGCCAAAAACTCATTTCTTTTTGAAAAAAAGAAAGATAAATCCCCCAAGAACATTGTAGATGACAGTAGCTTAGTATGGTATATTGATGAGGAGGAGACTAGAGAGGGGAGGAGAAAATTGACATGAATTGAGATATGAATTATAAAATTAATGATAGTGACAAAATTAGGATGCTTCTAATTAACACCACTAACCATTGAATATTACTCGTGAAACTAATTTACAGCATATAATTAATCTTCCAACTAATTTACAGCATATAATTAATCCTAATCAAGATGAAGTTTACAACATATCGTGATTCACTGTATTCACATGATTCAACTAGTTTTTGTACACTTTTTTTTTTTTTTTTTTTTTGATAAAGGGAAAAATAAGATTCAAACTATAAAAATAAGCTGACATAAATAATGTCATTATCACTATACACTTGCATTAAGACTGAAAATAAAAGTAAAGTCGTACTAGCCAGAAAGAACCTTATTTTCAATGAATTATTAAAGCATTCAAACTAGTGTGAACTCCAATGAAAAATGGAGGACTTTTTTTTTTCCTTCGTAGTTGAATGATTGGGGTCATGCCCTCTAATGTATGGCATGTATTTTTTTTCTTTTTCATCCCGCCCACCCAAGTAGAAATTTGAGTAAGTCCTGCATGTTTTTTTTTTTTTTTTAATTTTTGTGATTTTCAACTCATGAAAAGAAATATAGTAAGTCTTGCATGTATTTTTTTTTTTTTTTTAATTTTTGTGATTTTCAACTCATGAAAAGAAATATATTTTTTTTTTTTTGAGAATGATGAAAAGAAATATATAAATATATATATAGCCTACAAATTAATTAGTCTATAGAGTTGAAAATCACAAAAACCATATATTGCGTGTTACACAAATCCTCATTCTTGACCCTTCTTTTCTTTTTTTTTGGGTAGAAATTCTTGACCCTTCCTTTAACATAGGAAACCACCCCTCTCCAATTGTCACACGTAGTTGGTATTTTGCTGTTAGCAACATTTATTGGAGCATTTAAAAAGTTTGTCGTGATACACGACTAGTCGGTCACATGTCGGTGGGATCTGATTTTCTATATTGATTATATTATTGTTATATTATTATATGCTTTCCAAGTTAGCACTTATTTATTGTTATAAATAAATAAATGTGAATCACTATAGATATATAGTTTATGTCATCGTTGACAAATTGATATGTGAATCCTTCCACACAATTAAGTTCCCCAATTTTTATTTTTATTTTTTTAGCACTCGTGGAATGTGATGATCATCATCATATATATTATATAGACGATCATCATATATATATTATAAAGGAAGTTCAGGAAAAATTGGGCACGAAAGTATGCGCCATATAAATTAAACAAGCAGGTGGCTGCACAATCATGTGGCATAAGCGCAAATTTCCATGCATAATTCCTATTTCAATTACATGTAAGATAAGATAAAGTTTCCGAATTATAACTTTTATGTCGTAACTATCAATTTTTTATTTTTAAAAAAAAACAAACAAAAATAACAACAACAAACTCGATCGTAAGTGTATGTATAGAAATTTAACTAAACTTCATTCTATCTAATCAGCCCCCACCTTGCAAATGATCCAATTTTTTATGTTAAGGTTGTCTTAACATTTCAGCAACTGGCATTTATATATGGTTAATGATTTGGTAAGACGCACAATGGACATATATATATATATATATATATATATATATTGTTAGTGCATGTATATCAAAACAATTAATTGTTTTTTTCTTTTACTATAAAAATTTTCTCAAAATAGTTCATAAACCAATGTCCTTAAAGCATTCATTAACATTTCTCATACACTTATATACTACCTATCTCAATGGCTAAGGCCAGTCTATTTATTTGTAGTTTACTTTATTTATACAGAAAATTACTTGTTGTGCACACATATTGCTTATACTGAACTAACACATGCCTGTATGACAAGCTCTTGTACAATTTTGATACATAATGTAATATTATAAAGATTATTATTTTATTCTCTTTATCTTTTATTTTATCAACAACACCAAATTTTGGGGTTAATTATGGATCCTTAACAAATTAGTTAGGGTAGATCACATTTATTATTTTCCACCATTTATTTCTATCTGAAATCATACTCAATGTTCTTGTTATCAGTTCTATTATCATTATTTTTGTCCTCCTCTAAATTTTTTCCCTTCTTCAACTTGAATCGACTCACTCTTTGTACTTATGGATTAATCACTTTCTTCTAAACATGACTAAACAATTTCAGGTGCTTCTTTCTCATCTTTTCACTAATAGAGGGGGGCAAATTTTGGTATTTAGACTGTTTTTAGAAATTTTTTTTGTGAATAGTATGCACGTCAAACTATTTAGTGAGTTGGACTGATTTTGGAACTCGAGTTTGGCAAACTCGAGTTCCGGCCCAAAATTCAAACTATAGTGGCGTTTGTCAAAAACGCCACTATATGTACCCTATAGTGGCGTTTTCTATAAACACTGCTATAGGCACTAAGAAAACGCCACCATAGTGTTTGCTTTCCAGCCCAAAGTCAAGTTTGGCAAACTCAAGTTCCAAAATCAGTCCAACTAACTAAATAGTTTGACGCGCATACTATTCATAAAAAAAATTTCTAAAAACAGTCTAAATACCAAATTTTGCCCGAGGGGGGTCACCCCTATCTTTAAGGGAATTTTTTTCATTTCGAATTTCATCTTTATGTGCATTTTCACTACTTATCAATCTTTAAATTCTTATGTTAACTACACTCATTTTATTAATATGTTAATGTTGGGTCCCAAATAATATTATCACAAATATTAGCAATCCAAAATAATAATCACACACAAGAACACAAATATTTACGTGGAAAACTCTTTCTCTTTGAAGGGAAAAATCATGGGACAAACTCCGAATCAATTCACTATTTATCAAATCAATTACAATTATTCTTGTGTATGTATCACGGCTAAAGAAAAAAATCTATCTTATTTTCTTTACTCCCACACACACTAATTATCATTCTCAAAGGCAGTAACACTTTACTCTCTCCTTTTTTATTTTCTTTTCCATGCACAGCTTTCTCTCTCTTGGCTATCTTCTTTTTCTCTAAGCGGCTCCCTCTTGGCTGCTCTCTCTTTTTTCTTGTGCAGCACCTATTTCTCTGTTTTCTTCAATTTGCGGCAATACTCTTTGTTGCTGCTCTCTCTTCTTTGGCTATCTTCTCGAATGTGGCAACACTTTACTCTCTCCTCCTTCTTGCATTTCACCCAAGCGAAAATATCTTTTTTCTCTCTTGGTTTCACACTCTATTTTCCCTCTCTCCATAGGGAGGACCGTACCCTTGGGCCAAAGCCAAAGCCAAAGCCAAAGCCATCAAATTCTTTGTAGCATTATCTATTTATAATACTCTTTTCTTATTCCCTCTTGAATTAGGAATACATTACTTCTTTAATAAAAAAATAGACTTTCCTTCCACAATTAGGAAAAACTCAAATTAATTTTTCCTTCTTCTTTCTTCAACTAGGAAATCTAATTGACTTTCCAAGTCACAATTGGAATTTGCTCTTACTTCTTAAGAGCCCAACATTTAGGGGGTGTTTGGTTCATCAATTTCCATAACTCATATCTCTGTTTCCATAACTCATAACTCAAAAATGATGGGACACATAACTAGAAGTCCGTTTGGCACCATCATAACTCTGTTTTCATCACTCAATTCTCTGATTTTTGAGTTATGATTTATGGAAACTGAAAACACATTTTAGTTGTTTTCAGTTTCTATAACTCATAACTCAATGGCATTTTCATAAATAACACCACATGGAGAGACCCACTGTCAAACTTTAGCCGCAAGTTTTGACCATCTCTTTTTTTTTTTTTTCGCTAGGTTCGGTGCATGCATTTCTTCATCTTCTTTTTTTTCTTTTTCCTTTCACACTAGGTGGCTTCTTCTTCCTTCTGATCTGGGTTTCTTTTTTTTTTTTTTTCACTAGGTTCGGTGATACTAAAAAATAAAAAATAAAAATAAAAAAATTAAAAAAAAAAACTGTACCGAGTGACAAGTATGGGGCCCACAAACAGTGTGAAAAATATTGAGTGAGGACAAGTGAGTGATGGTGCCAAACGGGTATGGTATTTTTAGTGATGAGTGATGAGTGACGGAAATTGAGTAATAAAAAATATTCATCCAAACATGGCCTTAATATCATAAAGCATAATTGGTCATATAACAGTCTCATAAAATTTTTCAAGTGACAATGTACCAACTATTGGGATATAGGTCTTCAAATCCAATTTGTATGATATTTTCAATCAATAAAAGTGTTTTATTTTCTATCATCTCTCAAAAACAATATATGGACATTGGATATTATGCATTCATTTCATAAATTTTCCATAATTACATTGTACGCGATTCAAGTATATTGATGAAATTAACATACACGAGATCTAAATTACAATTCCTTATGACTTATAATCTAAAGTACAATTCCTTATGATTTATAAAATTTATAAGTAGTTGATGATGAAATTGAGCATTTCATCTTATAATAATAAAACATATTGATAACAAAGCACTGCGACACAAAGGAAAATACTCTACAATTAACTGCTCCGATAATTGCTGGATGTCGTCATAGATAAAGGAAGTTAATTTTAATTGTTTGTGAGAGAAATAATTAACAAAAGAGAATGGTGCGCGCGGCGGTCCTTTCTTTCATTTAAAAATTTTGCGTATCTTTTTCAACTTCTGTACTGCTCTTATAAAATCTGAAACTTGAGATGAGAATCGTACATTTGAGTGGTGACCAGACCAGACCACTAAGAAATTTGCTGCCAAGTGTGAGCAAAAAAATGCCTGATGGTCATGGCTCATGATTTTGACGCATGCACCTTGATCGAGCTTTACATTACATCCACTACTAGTTGGCAAGAGGCAAGGATAATAATGGTGGGTTTTGATGACTCTCACCACTTGTAGATATTAATTATAATGATGTTCTCCTCTTCACTTTTTCAGCTTTTGATCTTGTCTTAATTTGCAATTTGCATGGTTGGAGGTGAGGCAAGCTCTCTATAGTGACCTAGCTACAATCCAAACTTAATTGGTGACTTTTTGCCTATAAATCAGTGGCTTTCATACCCAAATATCACTTTACAATTTGCATTACCAATTAGGGTCTTTCTTGGATTAATTAATCAATTGGAATCAGTGGATATTAAAGGTCTTAGCCCATTCACAATAAACTCAACAAACCAAATATTTTCTTGTTCTTCTCTTTTTGTTCTTTTTTCTTTTTTGAATGAGGAACCAAATCTTTTCTAAATTTTAGATAAACCATATTTTAGTTACAATCTTCCAAGAACTCAACAATATTATAAAGTACTGCGGCTTTGCTAAATAATTATTCACCTTTTTTCTTCTCCTACAAACACATTTCTTTCTCCATCTCTTTCTATTTAATCTCAATGATAAAGTTAGGATTTGGCTTTGGAAGGGCAAAATATATACTTAAAGTACATGTTTCCATCATATTATGCACGTACACAACACACATATTATGTATAACACTTAAGACCAATCTATATATATATATATATATATATATAATAAAATGATACTCATGTGAATACTAATTGGTGATTTAATGTTATAAAACCTATAAAAATATAACATATCTATTATGGTGTGTGATAGGGATAAAAAATAGTACTTATTCATGCAAGGCATAAGGCTGACGGTTTTAGATAAGCCATCAGGCATAAGCTGACGGGTACAGTTATAACTGTCAGCTTCCTCATGTAGCAGTCAACAACTGGTGTCCTATATTGAGGGAATAAGGGAAGTCTACGAGACATGCCTAAAGGCTGACGACATCAACAAAACTAACGCCAGTAAGGCTAAAGGAAAGTAAATAAGCTGACGACCCTAATATTTGTTTACTTGCTCCCCACAATTGCATATATAAGGAAATACCTTACCCTCCACGTTTGATGCTACTCAAAGGATCCTTATAAGGAAAGGATTCCGCCAAATACGCCTAAGAGGACTCCTGTAAGGAAAAGACTTTCGCGTCAAGGAAGAGATGTCAACCCCTTACTACTATAAAAGCTCCAATACCCTCACTAACCAAGGTACGCATAATTTACCCTCTCTAGCACTCTAGAGTTATGAGAATAGTTCTAACTTGACCTTTGGAGGATATTTGGCCGGCACCACACCAGTGCTCTCTATTAGGTCTTCTCTTTTCATTGTGCGGGTGCTATTTCGAGTGTGCAAGGACTGTATGGCTTACTGGTGATTTTTTCGGCATCATCAGTTGGCACCGTTTGTGGGAAGCGTTTCGCGGATTGTAAGCCATATTATCGCTTCCCGGACAGAAGAGTTGCATGGTACTCACTCGCTCAATGGCAACCACTAACGACATTCAAGAAGAAGAACCACCCACAGCCGCCCTCGAGAGACAGGTTAAAACTCTCACCGCTGCAGTGGAGCGCCTCACCAAACAAAATTGCGACCTGGAAGAGCAGCTGCACCAAAAAAACGCAGCATTAGGTAACCAAGAAGCAGATCAAGAAGGAACCAGCACTAAAAGAAGGAAGCAAGAGGGACCACAGGCCAGTAACGCCCCAAGCAGACCGGAGTGACAAAACGTGAGCCTCCACTCCCTCGTGGATATGGCTCCACCACCTATTATCGCGGAGATGCAAGCAATGAAGGAACAAATGGAAGTTATGATGAACGCTCTCAAGGGACGAGTGTCCAGCGATCTTGACAAACTTGTTAACCTAACTGACTCGCCTTTCACCGCCTCCGTCAACTCCTTCCCCCTATCGAGCAAGTTCTGCATGCCACAAATAGATAGTTATGACGCGGTCAAGGACCCTCTGGATCACCTAGAGACCTTTAAGACCTTAATGCACCTTCAAGGAGTAGTAGATGAGATCATGTGTAGGGTCTTCCCTACAATACTGAAGGGTGCGGCAAGAATTTGGTTCAACCGGCTGACGCCCAACTCCATCAGCACCTTCAAGGAGCTAAGCACTCAATTTACTGCGTACTTCATCGAGGGACATAGGTACAAGAGGTCTATGACTTGCTTAATAAGCATCAAGCAGCGAGAGGAGGAGACGCTGAGATCCTACATATCCCGTTTCAATAAGGAGGCACTTTCTATTGACGAAGCCGACGACAAGATACTTGTAGCGACATTCACTAATGGGCTGAAGAAGGGTAAGTTTTTGTTTTCCCTATACAAGAACGACCCGAAGACCATGTCAAAGGTGTTTTACAGGGCCACCAAGTACATGAACACTGAAGACGCACTGCTGGCCCGAGAAGAAAAACCCAAGAAAAGGGAGAGGCAAGAAGACACACGACAGGACCAAGGCCGGAAGAAGGCAAGGACAGGAGACTGAAGGGATGAAAGGCGCCCTAAGCCCCTTGGAGGAAGATTCACAAGCTTCACTCCATTGACTGCTCCGATAAATCAAGTTCTAATGTAAATCAAGGACGAGGGGGCTCTGACATTCCTTGGAAAGCTGTAGGGTGATCCCAACAAACGATCTAGGGATAAATTTTGCCACTTCTACCATGACCATGGTCATGACACAGCCGATTGCTATGACCTAAAATAGCAGATTGAGACCCTTATCAGACAAGGAAAACTGCAGAAGTTCGTCAGCAAGAAAAGAACAGATCCACCCCCTTAAGACCAGCACCCCCGACAGGATAATGAGCGACCAGGACCCCCCATAGGGGACATAAGGATGATTTTAGGAGGGACGGCGGCCTCTAGGTCATCCAAAAAGGCCCGCAAAACCTACCTTAGGATGGTACAAAATGTTCAGCTAACGAGAGCTGTGCCAAAGATAGCAAGGAGAGAAGGCACCATTATCGAGTTCTTAGAAGAAGATGCATACTGTCTTCACCATCCGCATGACGATGCACTTGTCATCAACATACGGGAAGGAGACTACAACATGCACCGAGTGTTGGTCGACAATGGCAGCTCAACAAATATCCTATACTACCCGGCGTTCCAGCAGATGAGGATTGACAAAGAACGATTGATTCTGGCGAAGGCCCCACTCGTTGGCTTTGGAGGGAGCCGGGTATTCCCCTTGAGCGCGGTCACATTACCCGTAATGGTAGGCGATTACCCCCAGCAGATTATCAAGGACGTAACATTCCTAGTGGTCGATTGCTCGTCTGCCTACAATGCTATCCTCGGACAACCCACGCTCAATTCGTGGAATGTTGTAACTTCAACCTACCACCTAATGATTAAGTTCCCTACTGATTACGGAGTGGGAGAGCTGCGTGGAAGTCAGGTGGCCGCACGGGAATGCTACGTGGCCATAATGGAAATGGAGGATCAGGTCCAGGCCATGAATATAGAAGAGCACCAAATGGTGACGGAGCCTGTAGAGAAACTTGAAGAGATACTCCTTGACAATTCCGATCCTGACCGAACAACCAAAATTGGAACCCTCGCTAATCCCGCGATCCGCCAAGAGCTCATAACCTTTCTCAGGAGTAATCGGGATGTATTTGACTGGAGCCATGAAGACATGTCAGGGAAAGACCCTTCAATCATGGTACATAGGCTAAATGTATCGCCTTCCTTCCCACCCGTTCAGTAGAAGAAGAGGGTGTTCGCCCCTGAGCGAGATCAGGCCATAGCGAAAGAAGTCCGCAAACTACAGGAGGCAAGTTTCATTAGAGAAGTTTATTAACCCGATTGGCTGGCGAACGTAGTAATGGTTAAAAAAGCTAGCAGGAAGTGGCAGATGTGCATGGACTTTACTGACCTTAACAAGGCCTGCCCCAAAGACAGTTGTCCCCTCCCAAGGGTCGACGTTCTAGTAGACTCTTCGGCTCGGCACCAGCTGTTAAGCTTTATGGACGGTTTCTCGGGTTACAACCAAATCCGAATGCACGACGCTGATCAGGAGAAAACTTCGTTTGTAACGACTCAAGGCCTTTTCTGTTATAAAGTAATGCCCTTCGGCGTAAAGAATGCGGGTATAACGTACCAAAGGCTTATGAACAAAATGTTCGTGCAGCAAATTGGGAGGAATGTCTAAGTCTACGTTGACGACATGCTAGTAAAAATCCGAAGGGTGGAAGATCACCTGGAAGACCTCAAGGAAACATTCTACACCCTTCGTTCTTACAACATGAAGCTCAATCCAGGAAAATGCGTCTTCAGAGTAACGGCAGGAAAATTCCTAGAATTTATGGTGTCTCAAAGGGGGATCGAGGCCAACCCAGACATGATCCAGGCCATTATAGAAATGGCACCGCCAAGAAATGTGAAGGAGGTACAAAGCCTCAACGGAAAAATAGCAGCACTGAATAGGTTCGTGTCAAAGGCAACGGATAAATGTTTGCCCTTCTTCTGCACGCTGAAGAGATCATTTGAGTGGACAGCTGAATGTCAGCAGGCATTCGAGGAGTTGAAGGCCTATCTCTCCTCCCCGCCACTGCTAAGTCCATCGTTGCCAGGAGAAGAGCATTTCCTCTATCTAGTCGTTTCCCCCACAGCCATCAGTGCTGCCTTAGTCAGGGAAGAAGAAAGAGTGCAAAAACCCGTATACTACGCGAGCCACACGCTTCGCGGTGTTGAAGAAAGATACCTACCTATGGAGAAACTTGCCTTTGCATTAGTAACATCAACTCGCAAGCTCAAGCCATACTTTCAAGCCCATACGGTGAACGTTCTGACTGACAAACCCTTGCGACGGGCAATGAGCAATCCTAAAGCTGCGGGCCGACTGGCACTATGGGCTAAGAGTTAAGCGAGTTTGATATCCAATATCGCCCATGGACTGCCATTAAAGGACAGGTCGTCACAGACTTCATAGCAAAGTTCACTCATGACGAAGACAAAGGGGCAGAAGAGTCCTCTCGTTGGAACATATATACAAACCGATCATTCAACAGACAAGTCGGAGGGGCTAGCATCGTACTACTATCGCCTGAAGGAGATACGATTGAATGTATGGTCCGTCTCGACTTCCCCACCACCAACAATGAAGCAGAGTACGAAGCATTAGTAGCAGGCCTCGGCCTCGCCAAAGCGGCAGGAGCCGTGAGCGTAGTCGTTTATTGCGACTCTCAGGTCGTTGCTAACCAAGTGAATGGAGACTATGAGTGTAAGTGCGAAAGGATGAAGAGGCACCTTGATCAAGTCAAGACAAGAGTAGGCGACCTAGAAGCCAAAATCATCCAAATCCCCATAGGAGAAAACGAGCAAGCTGACCGTCTTGCCAAAGCTACTTCAGCAGAACATATGATCATCCCTGGTAATGTACTCTCTTTTGTTCAGCTTTCTCTACTATTAGATTCCAGCGACATACAGGAGATAAGCTCTGAAAGTAATTGGACCACACCGTTGTTTTCATTCTTGAAAAACGGGGTCTTACCAGACGGAAAGAAGGCTGCAAGAAAGCTGAAGGTCCAAGCTGCGAGATTCGTCTTAATAAAAGATGTCCTGTACAAAAGAGGTTTCTCCCATCCATATCTGAGATGCTTGGGTACGGAAGAGGCAGACTATGTCATGAGGGAGGTACATGAGGGGATTTTTGGAAACCATTCAGGATCAAGATCACTAGTACACAAGCTCGTGCGAGTAGGATACTATTGGCCCACCATGCAGAAAGATGTCGAGGCTTATGTCAAGATTTGCAACAAATACCAAAGGTTCAGCAATATTACTAGACAACCAATTGAAGAGTTGACCCCGATGACGGCCCCATGGCCGTTCACTCAGTGGGGATTAGATATTATGGGACCATTCCCTATAGTAGTACGACAGCTGAAATTCCTAGTAGTAGGCATTGACTACTTTACAAAGTGGGTGGAAGCTAAAGCCTTGGCCACCATCACGGAGTAGAACGTGCGGAGTTTCATCTGGAAATGCATTATATACGGGTTTGGCATCCCAAGAGTCTTAGTCTCGGATAACGGGAAGCAATTCGACAACGACTCCTTCCTAGACTTTTACTCGCAGTTAGGGATACAAAACCACTACTCTTCCCCCGCTCACCCTTAGGCTAACGTGCAGGTCAAAATTACGAACCGATCTTTGCTCAAAATTATCAAGACTCGGCTCGAGGAGGCGAAGGGTATATGGCCTGAAGAGTTGCCAAGCATACTGTGGGCATACAGGACCACAGCAAGGACACCCACAAGAGAAACAACGTTCCGACTAACATACGGGAACGAGGAGGACATCCTGGCCGAAATTGGACTCACAAGCTACAAGGTACACAACTATGACGAAAGCAAGATCGACGAGGCCATGCGACTATAGCTTGACCTAGTGGACGAAGTTAGAGCGACAGCAGAACAAAGGCTCGCAAGGTACCAGGACCGAATGGCCAAGCATTACAACTCCCAAGTCCGACACAGAGATTTCCAAATTAGGGATCTCGTTCTCAGGAAAGTCATGGGCGCCCCTAGAGACCCTACCTAAGGGAAGCTCAGCCCCAATTGGGAAGGACCTTACCAAATCACGGCATGGCAAAGGAAAGGCACTTACCACCTGGAGACGTTAAACGGACAAAAGCTGCCGCATCCGTGGAACGCCGAGCACTTACGGAAGTATTACCAATAGAGATGGCAACATGAAGACCAACCCTCCTTTTTTTATTTACTTTTAGTTAATACTCCTTAGTTTCATCGTTTACTTTAGTTTTCGCAACAATACCTCTTTTTTATTTTAAGCCCAAAGGGCAGGATTTGATTTTCGAACTACTTTTATTTACGAATGCATGGCAATAAGAGGAGTTTATTCAAAAATTGCTAAAGTTTCTATTTTACAAATCCACAAGAATAGACAGTTTAAAGTCCACAAAAGTGGACGACTAAGTGTGAGGGGATGACTAAAGTAGGCGGCTAAGTCCATAGCATAGACGGAGGCTAAAAAAGCTGACGGTCTCACCAAATGGATGAGACCATCATAAAACCAACAGGCCTACAAGAATGAAAGGTCATTAAGTCCATAGCATGGACGGAAGCTAAAAAAGCTGACAGTCTCACCAAATGGATAAGACCATCATAAAACCAACAGGCCTACAAGAATGAAAGGTCATTAAGTCCATAGCATGGACGGAAGCTGAAAAAGCTGACAGTCTCACCAAATGGAGGAGACCATCATAAAACCAATGGGCCTACAAGAATGAAAGGTCATCAAGTCCATAGCATGGACAAAAGCTAAAAAGCTGATGGTCCCACCAACTGGATGAGACCATCATAAAACCAACGGGCCTACAAAAATGAAAGGTCATTAAGTCCATAGCATGGACAGAAGCTAAAAAGCTGACGGTCCCACCAAATGGATGAGACCTTCATAAAACCAACGGGCTTACATTAAACCTATAAAATGACTAAAAGTTAGAAAGCCGACGGTCACATTAAAGTAAGTGAGATTGTAAAAGTAATGTCTATTGATGGACGAGGTTGTAAAAGCTAACGGGCTACCAAAAGCAACGGAACCAGTAAACACTTGACATGGATAAAACTACAAAGCTGACGGGTCTAGAAAAAATAATGTTCCTTACAAAACGAACAAGGTCATAAGGTTAGCAACATAATACCTAGAAGCAAAGCTCGTAAAACCGACGAGATTATCAAACTCAGAAGGATGAGATGGACGGGCTCATAAGTCACACGAAGCCCATATCAACAGATTTTTTGAACAAGTCCACCCTCAAAGAACTGACGAGTTTCCCAAAACAGACGGGATTACGAGCCAACAAATTTGTCTAAACACAATCACTAATTAAAAAAGTAAAAAAAAATAAAAAACGTCGGGAATAATATGCCCCGTAACAAAATAAACTGTATACGAATAAAAGCCCAAAAACCAAAGGGGCACTTAAACAATTGTTTGCAAAGTAATTGAAATACACATTAAAATATTGTTTGCAAAATAATTGAAATACACATAAAGAAACTAAGTAGCAGGAGCGTCAGCAGGGTTCCCGTCATCTTTCTGATTTTCAACATCAACGAGCATAGTTGGAGGGTTGGAAGCAAGAGTAGGAGCAGGATTGGCAGCAAGTTGGGTGAGAACCACGACACCGTCATCCTTTGGAGGAGGATTGGACTCAGGGAAGCCGTCACCTTCATCGTCCATTGTAATTCCGGATAAGTCCAGCTCTGGGAAAGCTAACGTAACTTGTTTGAGGCAGTCATCAAACCTAGTGCCATAATACTCAGCACAAGAGTCATTGAATGATTGCAACGCTTTAAATTCTTGAACAGCATCAGTCCCAGCCGTCTCCATCCTTTCACTTAGAGCCGTCACCTCCTGCTGCAACTTTTCCTTCTGACGGTCAGCCTCCTCCAGCTTCCCCCTGACTTCCTTCAGCTCATTATTTAGCGTGCGGACAGCCTCCTTGTATTGCCCCTGTTCATTCATCAATTTTGTATTATATTTCCTGACCCGGGTGACAACCCCCTCCTTGGCAACACAACGATCCTGAAGGGCCTTGACACGCACCAAGGCCTAAAAAAAGAACACAGGCGTTAGTCAAAGTAAATCAAAACGAAATGAAACCAACTTGACCAAAAGGCAGCGAGCATACCCTGGTAAGATCAAAAAGTGCTAACGCCCCTAAGTCCTCCGTCCCCAACAGGTTGCAAGGCCCTATATCCGTTGGTTTTATGAAGGACCCTACTTCCCCGACGGCATAGTCTTTGTGGGTCAAGAGACAACAGGGGCCCTCGATGACGGGACCCGAGGAGGTCATTACCCCCTTGCCTGCACCATGGCTTGGCTTAAGGGGAGACTTCCCCTTGGAAGAAATGTCCCCAGGAGTGACGGCAGCTTTCTTGGACCGACGCTCGTCACTCCCGTCAGGTTTCCTTTTTGAAACCTAGTGATGGTCTTGGGGGTTAATAAGGTTCCTACCTCTGCCTCCTTTGCTTTCATTTCCTCTTTTTTGCAGGCTACAGCAGCCCTCACCCTTTTCCTAGCAGATTCCATCTCTGCACAAAGTAACTAACAATTATTACAACAAACGGAAGGGGAAACTGACGGAGGCAATAAAGAGTTTACTCACGTCGGCGAGAGAAGTCGTCCAATCTCCGAGCTTCAACTAACGGTTCTGGACCCCTGCAGTATAAGTGAAGAGTGTCTAGAGTAATCAAGTCCCTACACTTTCATTCCTCCAAAGGGATTTCAAGAACTCGACGGATGAATGCCTCTTGTTCGGCGGTTATATGTGAACGGCTACAAGCTGAAGAGACGAAAGTGAAGACGTTTAAAAAAAAAACTAAATGTAGTAAAAGGATAAAATGATGATGGTAAATCAAAAGCTATCAAAACCTGAAGGTTTAACTAATGCCCAGGTATTATTAAAACCACAAGGCATGGTAGCCCACTCTTCTGGACGGCATACCCAGTCAGATCCCTCAAGGAAAAAATGTCTACTTTTCCAACTCCTGTTGGAATCTGGCATGCCAGATACAAGCCTTAAGTCCTTTTCCCTAACAAAGAAATGGTAAGTCCCTTTGGACGAAACAATCTGACGAGGCTTATAGCAATAGAAGAACTCGTCCAGAGAAAGCTAACGGTTCCCACCGCTCAGACGGCTCCACAAAACCTCAGCCCCAATAAAAGTCCTCCAAGCATTGGGGGCAATCTGGCTGACAGATATCCCTATAAAATCCACAAGCTGACGATGCAAAGCCATCAGTGGCAGCCTCAATCTGGCAAAAAGCATGGCGTCATACATGCCGACGTCTGCAGTCCTCCCTGTATAACACTTCTCCTTTTTCCTAGGAAGACGGAATGAAATATGGTCTGGGATTTGGAAACAGGTACGTAATTCTTTGAAAACCTTCTCACTCATTTTGGGCACAAACTTGTTGTCGGCCCAATCCTCGGGGAGGATGAAGGGACGGTTTCTTCCGGGACTTACTGAAGCCTCTTTATAGGACTCCTCGTCACCATCATCATCTTCCTCATCTCCGTCACTCTCTCGCTCCTCTTCAACCTCACCTAGTTCTTTCTCTCCAACTCCCTAAACATAGTCTTCTACATCGTCGCTAAGAGACTAGGCTAACGTTTCCCTTCCTGACGACTCTGAAAAGACGTTGGACTCTTGACCTAAGCCAAAAACTTCTTCGTAGCCCGCTCCATCGCAGACTGACGACTGGTCACTCGACACGTCACTTGACATCTGACTACCTACAAGTGACGGATCCATTCTAAGTACCTAAACTGATGTCCTCACTAAGAAATTTTTCAGCTACAGCAAAAATACAAATATAAAGAAGGAAAAAGAACTTACAAGTAAATAAGTCTTGGGGGAGAAGACGGCCTAGAAAGTGATGGTGTTAGCAACAAGTGACGGATCAACAAAAGCAAAGGCGACGAGCTCTCTCTTAAAATATCAGCAGGGTTGAAATAGAAAAATGAGGAGAAGGATGCGTGTTATATATAGGGAGAAGAATGCGCGGAAGGCGAGGCGACACCTTTGTCCAGAAACAAGGCCAACGGGAGCACACCACGTGTCCAAGCATTAAATGGATGGCGGTTCAAGGAATCACTCATAAATGATTTTCCCGCTCGTCTGAACCAAAAGATAGTTAACCGATAAAAAACTTAACTCTACATCCCGTCAGTTTAAAACGACGAGGATGTAGAGTGGGGGCAGCTGATAAAGATAAAAAAATAGTACTTATTCATGCAAGGCATAAGGCTAACGGTTTTAGATAAGCCATCAGGCATAAGCTAACGGGTACAGTTATAATCGTCAGCTTCCTCATGTAGTAGTCAACAACTGGTGTCCTATATTGAGGGAATAAGGGAAGTCTATGAGACACGCCTAAAGGCTGACGACATCAACAAAACTGACGCCAGTAAGGCTGAAGGAAGTAAATAAGCTGACGACCCTGATATTTGTTTACTTGCTCCCCACGATTGCATATATAAGGAAATACCTTGCCCTCCACGTTTGATTCTACTCAAAGGATCCTTATAAGGAAAGGATCCCGCCAAATACGTCTAAGAGGACTCCTATAAGGAAAAGACTTCCGCATCAAGGAAGAGATGTTAACCCTTTACTACTATAAAAGCCCCAATACCCTCACTAGCCAAGGTACGCATAATTTACCCTCTCTAGCACTCTAGAATTATGAGAATAGTTCTAACTTGACCTTCGGAGGGTATTTGGCCAGCACTACACCGGTGCTCTCTGTTAGGTCTTCTCTTTTCATTGTGCAGGTGCTATTTCGAGTATGCGAGGACTGTGTGGCTTACTGGTGATTTTTTCGACATCATCAGTGTGTTTATTCATTAGAATATTTATATATGAATAAGTTGTGTTGCAATTTTTTCTTTTTATCAAAATTATACTTATAATTCGCATGTAAAGATCTTTAGGAATTAGATATAGCTAAAGTATAAAAACTCATAAAATGATCAAATTATAATAATTTCAAGCAAAATATAGTAATCATTTGTGTATCTACAACTTTAGAGTTCAACTTAAAACAATATCAAATTATGAAGTTTATTATAAAATTATTTTTAAACTTTATTGCTTATAATTCCTTTTTATGAAAACTAACAAATAATCATATAAAGAATTTCAGCTCTTAGCCCTTTTAAAGCAACATTTTTCTTTTCTTTTTTATATTTCTTCTCTTCAATTTAAATCTTTTGTTTTTTTTTTTAATTTTTAATCCTTGTTTTTATTTTACAAATTTTATCATTAAAAATACTGATAAAATAGTTTTTTTTCTATATTTTTCATTTTGACATATAAAAGATATAATTTTAAAAAAATCAAAAATGAAAGAAAGAAAACCAAAGAAATTATGTCCTCTAATTGGGGGGGGGGGGGATTTTGGGTGGGGCCGAGGGGCAATTGCCCCCTCTTCGGGACAAAGCAAAGCAAGCAGAACTTGGGCTCAAACGACTTGTTACACAGACTCAAGGACATTGCGAACAAGTGCCATCCTTATTTCCTTGACGAGTTGGGTTTGGAGGAAATAAGCATGTTGGTGAATTTGTGCAGCTAAAGATTTGGGTGCACGGAAATGGATTTTAGTGAATCTATGTTGAGGATTTTGTTGAGTCTATATAGCTAAAGATTATTGAGTTTGGGTCTTTGCTGACAAAGTTTGACTTCAAACCTGGTTGTAGTCTAAAGTTACAACTTCACTCAAAAAAATTTTTATTGGATGTGAATTTTGACAAATCCACCATTGGATTACATTTTCTTCTTATATCCTTCATGCAAATTTCCAGAAGATCAAAAATTCATAACTATATCATCAATCAATTATTTGAATTACAAGTTTTTGTAGTGTAAAGTTATGCGTAAAAAATAAGTTTATAAATTATATAGTAAATAATATCCGATTGACAAAAAATTTGACATGTTAAGAGCAAAAAGAACATGCAGTTTAACAGTTAGATTTTCAATATGTAGCAATATTAATTTTTTTAAAGAAAGTTGTAATCTTAGACTACAACTAAGTTTGTAGTTTGTAGTCAAATTTTGTTCTTGCTTAGGGCTTTTGTGGTTTGGATGGAGCTAGTGAAAAAATGGATCTATTTGGTTTGAATGGAGTTTTCACAAATGTGTGAAAATTTGACAATTGGTGTAATAATAATAATAATAATTGTTAGGTTTTGAGTTTGTAGTGTTGGCAAACCATGAAAAAAAGTAAGTATTATGGAGGTAGAATGGTGTACTTTCAAATCCAAGATAAAAAAACTCAAGTTCAGGATGAAAAAAGTGAGTTGGAATCTGGTTCTCTCGATTGTTGTTCGATTCCTCTTGATTCCTGTTCGATTGCTATTCGATCGGTCAGAAGTCGCATATCAGCAAAAAATCAACAAACATAAAAAGCCCATAACTTGTCTGTTTGAAACCCAAATCGCAATCCGTTTTTTCCAATATTTAAAGGACATTATAAGCTAACCCTAGGGGGGTTTTTAGTGGTTTCTAGAGAGAGAAGAGTGCATCGTGTGCCTCCAATTGTAGATCTAGGGTTTTTGTACCCAAAACTCTCTAAAGTCTTCTACCGGCAATATCCCTTGAAGAATCTCAAGATCTAATGTTGTAGAAGTTGTTGCCACAAGATCAACAAGTGAAGGTGATCTGAAACCTTTGAGTGAGATCTTAAAGTCACAAACATGGGTGCTTGTGTTAGTGTATATCCAAGGAGAGAATTAGTCCGTGGATTCGGAAGTTACATGTGATCGTGTCAGTAAGCTACTACATGAGGTAGCAATAGATTTAGGGTTAAATCTGATTGTAAAAACTTTAATTCTCTTATAGTAGATTTACTTAACCTTGAAGATAACTAAGTCAAATCCTCCCCAAGTTTTTACCTTGAAATGGTTCGTTTCATCAATTTTCCTAAGTCATCATATCATGGTATTATTTATTTTCCGCTGCTTTGCATAATATGATTTATTTGTGTTTAATCTAAATATGAATAATTAATCTAAATAATCACTTAATTAATATATTAGGTTAAACTTTAAGGAGTCTAAACGAACAAACAATAATAATAATAATAATAATAATAATAATATTATTATTATTATTATTATTATTATTATTATTATTATTATTATTATTATTATTGAAAAGATTAAAAATTAGATAGTTTGGTGGGGAGTGAATGTAAAAAAGTTAGATTCTTAAAATTGAAAAAATAACTTTTTAGTAAAATTTTAGCTAAAACTATATTGAGTTCATTGTAAGATGTTCTTAAAGTTATATGTGTGAATCCCTAACTCAACTAAAAAAAGAAAAAGATGTTAACTTTATATGTATTCAAACTACCTTGAGAGCCGCAATATTACTATGTGTTCATTAGGATAAATTAATTTAAAGAGATGGATTCGGATTTCAATTTTTAATTGAAATTACTTGGATAAAATTATGAAAATATAGCTTTTTATAAGTGAAATTTATGAAGGATTTGAAATTTATTAATATGAGGGTTCGAAATGACCAAGTGTAATGTCATTTTAAATCCATAACATTGCAAGCGATTTTTTTTTTTTTTCAAAATTTCAAAAAGTTACAACATCATGTGCTATTAAATTTATATCAAGTAATTGATACTATCATTATATTTCAAATCCTCAAATCTAAAACTAAGTTATTCATTTTGATAATCCTAGTTTCCTAAAATAGACAATGATTTTAAAAAAAGAAAAAAGAAATTAAGAAGAAATAGACCATGAAGTTTGTGTGTGAACCTCCAATAATTTTTGTCCATTTTTCTATTTCTTTCCTGATGGAGATCAAGGCACCACTTTGAAGGATCTCGTTCAAGTACCAATTGGGCCGGTTACAAGAGCACGAGGAAAGAAGTTCAAGGATGTACTCAACGGACTCATCCAAGAGTTATGGGCTCAAGCAAACTCGTGGAGGCCCATTGAGCATGATCCACGTGGGCAACAAAAAAATCGTCACCTTGATTCAAGTTCTAGAAGGATCCGGTCAAGGCTAAGAATTGGCATGAAATATTTTGGGTCTATATAAAAAACGTTATTCTAGGTTTAGGTGATTTATTTCCTTGTTTTTGGGTGCATTTAATGCTTTTTAGGTCAAACTTCATTCCTAATATGGTTAGGTATCAATTAGGAGTTATTTTAGAATATATTTTCTTGTCTGTCAAGTTTTAAGGAGCCCTTAAATAGTCATCTAAGTCTGTAAACGTTTTTCAGATATTATTGATAAAACTTGTGAGGTTTATTCTCTTTGGTTCTTTGAAGAACTACTCGAACTTATCGAGAATTCCCTTGGCGTTCATCTCGACTTATCAAACGGAGTTTCCACCACCGTTTGTGGCGTCTTCCTCATACCAAGGTTCTTGTTTGTCATAAACAATGGATCGAGGTCTCCCATTTGAATCTATCCATAGAACGATCTTGGTTTCTCTTTCGTTGTTGGGTCTCGTTATTCTTGACGGGGTTCACATCATTTGGTATCAGAGCGGGTTTCTAGTTCAAGTTTGCCTATCCTATAACATATTTATCTCTTCTTAGCCGAATTTCCTTTACCCTATCTGTTCAATCTTTGTTTGTCTTGTTGATGTCTAAACTATTGGTCTGGTCTCACATCTCTTAGTTATTTCGAAATCTTATTTCATTATTCTCAAAAGCTAGTTGTTGATCGTAAAAAAAAAATAAAAAATAAAAAATAAAAAAAGAGACTCGAAGAAGAAGACACAGAAAGGAGTCTGAACAAAAAAAAAAAGAGAGAGAAAGACTTGAAGAAGAAGACAAAAAGGAGTCCGAACAAAAAAAAAAAAAAAAAAAAATCACTATTCTGTGCTTCCAAAATTTCAAACTGCCATATTCCTTCTAATTCTAATCTAAAAATTTCCATATTCCTTACGTTCAAATCTGAGATTCCTTGATTAGTTCTTGGTGAATTGTTGCTGGAAATTTTGAGTTGTTTGTTTAGTTTCAAAAGAACTGAAAGAGAATTATCGAGTGGAAAAAGGCAAGAGTGGTGAGAACATCAGAGCGTAAAAGCCATATTATTTTGAGTAAAACACGAGTGGAGAGTGATCCACATTCTTGAGTGCAAACACGTAAGGGAATGATTCATGAGGTTCTTTTTTTTTCTTTCTTCTAACCTTTGTTTTGCAGCAATCATGTCTCATGATAGTGGTAAGAGTATTGCCGAAGAAGATACAAAATTGGCTGATCCGAAAGCATTCTTGGAGGCCATGATAAGTGAGATGAGGCGTGTGATGAAGATGGAGATGACGCAGGTTCACGAATGGATAGATCAAATGGAGAATAGACGTGAGGAGCAACCACAAAACGGTCGTAATTTGCGTAGAAGGGAAAGAGTTCCACCGAGGGAGGAGGATGAAAAGCGTTATGGGTCTAGTTTTGATGATGAAGAAGATCGGGATTCCATTCTTAACAATAGGAGACCTGGAGGAAGATTTAGAGAAGCTAGGAATCGTGAAGATAACAACTTGGGTGGTATTAAGATGAAGATTTCGTCCTTTCAAGGTAGGTTTGATCCTGAGGCATATCTTGAGTGGGAGAAGAAGATGGAGTTCGTGTTTGATTGCCACAATTACTCCGAGACAAAGAAAGTAAAATTAGCCGTGATTGAATTTTCTGAATATGCTATTACTTGGTGGGATCAGCTTGTGATAAACAGGAGGCGGACACCCAATAGACACATGGGAGGAGATGAAAGTAGTGATGAGAAAGCGATTCGTTCCAAGTTACTACTACCGAGAGTTGTACAAAAAGCTACAAGGTCTTAGACAAGGAAGTCGAAGCGTAGAGGATTACTATTAGGAGATGGAGATGGCTATGGTCCGCGCTAATGTAGAGGAGGATCGGGAGGCTACAATGGCTAGATTTTTGCTTGGCTTAAACCGGGAGATCCATGATAAGGTAGAGATGCAGCATTATGTGGAATTGTAAGATATGGTGCATATGGCTATCAAAGTGGAACAACAACTCAAGAGAGGGAATGGGACATGTGCAGGCCATAACTCTAGTTCTACCTCTTGGAAATCGAGTTATGCTAAGCCGCTGGACAAGTCACAAACGCCCAAACCTGAGCCCAAGTCCGCGACCACCAGTCACGTTCCTCAAGGTAAAACCGAAGCCTCTACCTCTAGGAATCGTGATATTAAATGTTTTAGATGTCATGGCAGGGGCCACATAGCAAGTCAATGTCCAAACAAGCAAGTCATGGTGTTGCAAGCCAATGCTGAAATTGTGACCGATGATGAAGATTCCGACACCGACGACATGCTGCCATTAGAGGATGTTTCCGAGGAGGAGTATTTAGCCCCTGGCGCATTGACATTGGTGCCGAGGAGAGCATTGAGCTTGCAAGCAAAAGGAGTTGATGAAATACAGCGGGAGAACATCTTTCACACTAGGTGCTACGTTAAAGACAAGGTATGTAGTGTGATTATTGATGGTGGTAGTTGTACTAATGTTGCAAGAACAATTATGGTGGAGAAATTGGGATTGCCCATGGCAAAGCACCCTAGACCGTACAAGTTGCAATGGCTAAATGATAATGGTGAGATCAGGGTGAACAAGTAAGTGTTAGTTGCATTTCGAATCGGTAAATACAAAGATGAAGTGTTGTGTGATGTAGTACCGATGCAAGCGGGACACTTATTGCTAGGGCGTCCATGGCTGTTCGATAGGTAAGTGAAGCATGATGGCTTTACGAACAAGTACTCTTTTGTACTTATTCAACGATCAATCACTCTTGTACCATTGACACCGCAGCAAGTATACGAGGATCAAGTAAGATTACAAAAGGAGAGTGATCAAAAGAAAGAGAGTGAGCAAAAGAAAAATGTGAAAATCAGAGAGAGGCCGAGAAAAATGAGAGAGAAAAAGAAAATCAAAATTCGGCCCTTAAGAGAAAATCAAAGAGAAAACAAAAGAATTTCTATGCAAAAGTGAGCGAGATCAAGCGAGCAATGTTTTCAAATAAGCCAATGATTGTACTTTTGTACAAAGAGGTACTTTTAAACACTAACGAACTTGACCTTGCTTTGCCTAGTTCTATTGTTTATCTTTTGCAGGAGTACGAGGATGTCTTCCCCGAGGAAACACCACATGGGTTACCTCCAAGCCAAGGGATTGAACATCAAATTGATTTTGTTCCCGGTGCAACCATTCCAAACCGACCAGCTTATAGGAGCAATCTCGAGGAGACATAGGAACTTCAACGGCAGGTAAGTGAATTGTTGGAGAAAGGGCACGTGAGGGAGAGCATGAGCCCATGTGCAGTTCCGGTCTTACTTGTACCTAAGAAGGATGGGACGTGGAGAATGTGCGTTGATTTGAGCCATCAACAACATAACGGTAAAGTATCGTCATCCTATCCCACGCTTAGATGATATGTTAGATAAGCTGCATGGTTCTTGCATATTTTCTAAGATTGATTTAAAAAGTGGTTATCATCAAATTAGGATAAAAGAAGAAGATGAATGGAAAACCGCTTTTAAAACAAAATATGGTTTGTATGAATGCTTAGTTATGCCTTTTGGTTTGACTAATGCTCCGAGCACTTTTATGAGACTTATGAACCATGTTTTGCGTGCATTTATAGGCAGATTTGTTGTTGTCTATTTTGATGATATACTCATTTATAGCAAAAACATAGACGATCATGTAGTACATTTGAAATCCGTTTTAGATGTGCTAAGGAAAGAAAGGTTGTTTGCTAATTTAAAGAAGTGCACTTTTTTCACCGATAAGCTTGTATTTTTTGGGATTTGTTGTTAGTGCACAAGGTATACAGGTTGATGAAGAGAAGGTACGTGCAATCCAAGATTGGCCAAGTCCCACAAGTGTAGGTAATATTCGTAGTTTTCATGGACTTGCTAGTTTCTACCGATGGTTCGTGAAGGACTTCAGTAGCTTAGCCGCACCGCTTACCGAAGTGATCAAGAAGAACGTTGGATTTCAGTGGGGAGAAGAACAAGAGAAGGCATTTCAATTAATCAAAGAGAAGTTAACTAACGCACCTTTATTGTCTTTGCCCAACTTTTCTAAAACGTTTGAAATTGAATGTGATACTTCAAGTATTGGTATAGGAGCCGTTCTTATGCAAGAAGGGCAACCAATTGCTTACTTCAGCAAGAAACTCAGCGGGGCAGCCTTAAACTACCTAACTTATGACAAGGAGTTGTATGCATCGGTTCGGGCTTTAGAGACGTAGCAGCACTACCTATGGCCTAAGGAGTTCGTGATTCACACCGATCATGAGTCCTTGAAACACTTGAAGGGCCAACACAAGCTAAACAAAAGGCATGCACGATGGATGGAGTTCATAGAGACGTTTCCATACGTCATTCGGTACAAGCAAGGTAAGGAGAATGTAGTCGCCGATGAACTTTCTCGCAAGTATGCCTTACTCTCCACACTTGATGCAAAATTGCTTGGTTTTGAACACATTAAAGAATTATATGCTGAAGACCACGAATTTTGTGAGGAATATCGAGCTTGTGAGAATATCGCCTCTGGTAAGTTCTTTAAGCTTGATGGATTCCTATTTCGAGAAAATAAGCTATGCGTGCCTAATTGTTCTATGAGGGAGTTATTAGTGCAGGAATCACATGGTGGGGGATTAATGGGACATTTTGGAGTTGCAAAGACTTTAGCTATTTTGCAGGAACACTTCTATTGGCCTCACATGAAACGAGATGTCGAACGGATTTGTGGTAGATGTGTCACATGTAGGCAAGCTAAATCCAAAGTGCAGTCCAACGATTTGTATACTCCTTTACCAATTCCTAGTGAGCCTTGGATTGATATTTCAATGGATTCTTTGTTAGGATCTCCTAGGACTAAACGTGGAAGAGATTCAATTTTTGTGGTCGTGGATAGATTTTCTAAAATGGTACATTTTATTCCATGTCACAAAACGGATGACGCTTCACATGTTGCTGATTTGTTCTTTAGAGAGATTGTGAGATTACATGGCATGCCTAGGACAATTGTTTCGGATAGAGATGCTAAGTTCTTGAGCTATTTTTGGAAGACTTTGTGGTGTAAGCTAGGTACTAAGCTATTGTTTTCCACTACTTGTCATCCACAAACTGATGGTCAAACTGAAATAGTAAATAGGACTTTGTCTACTCTATTGAGGGCAATCATTAGAAAGAACATCAAAACATAGGAAGAATGTTTACCACATGTTGAGTTTGCATATAATAGAGCTGTTCATTCTGCTACCAAATTTTCGCCATTTGAAATTGTGTATGGGTTTAATCTTTTAACTCCATTGGATTTATCTCCTTTACCTTTGACGGAGCACATTAATTTAGATGGCAAAAAGAAAGCTGACTTTGTGAAGCAGATTCATGAGAAAGCAAGACTCAACATTGAGCGAAGAATAGAGCAATATGCCACACAAGCCAACAAGGGATGTCGCAAACTGGTTTTTGAACCCGGAGATTGGGTTTGGCTGCATATGAGAAAAAAAATATTCCCGGCGAAAAGATGTTCCAAATTGCTCCCAAGAGGAGATGGTCCCTTCCAAGTCCTCGTGCATATCAATGACAATGCTTACAAGCTAGATTTACCTAGTAAGTACGATGTAAGTGCCACTTTTAATGTTACTGATTTGAGTCCTTTTGATGTAGGTGATGATTTGAGGACAAATCCTTTTCAAGATGAGGGGAATGATGGAGATCAAGGCACTGCTTCGAAGGATCTCGTTCAAGTACCAATTGGGCCGGTTACAAGAGCACAAGTAAAGAAGTTCAAGGATGTACTCAACGGACTCATCCAAGAGTTATGGGCTCAAGCAAACTCGTGGAGGCCCATTGAGCATGATCCACGTGGGCAACAAAAAAAATCGTCACCTTGATTCAAGTTCTAGAAGGATCCGGTCAAGGCTAAGAATTGGCATGAAATATTTTGAGTCTATGTAAAAAACGTTATTCTAGGTTTAGGTGATTTATTTCCTTGTTTTTAGGTGCATTTAATGCTTTTTAGGTCAAACTTTATTCCTAATATAGTTAGGTATCAATTAGGAGTTATTTTAGAATATATTTTCTTGTCTGTCAAGTTTTAAGGAGCCCTTCAATAGTCATCTAAGTCTGTAAACGTTTTTCAGATATTATTGATAAAACTTGTGAGGTTTATTCTTTGGTTCTTTGAAGAACTACTCGAACTTATCGGGAATTCCCGTGGCGTTCATCTCGACTTATCAATCGGAGTTTCCACCACTGTTTGTAGCGTTTTCCTTATACCGAGGTTTTTGTTTGTCATAAACAACAGGTCGATATCTCCCATTTGAATCTGTCCATAGAACGATCTTGGGTTCTCTTTCGTTGTTGGGTCTCGTTATTCTTGACAGGGTTCACATCATTTTCAAATTGTTTTCTAAATGTTTCTTTTAAATTGTTCCATAAGAGGACATTTTTTTTCATTTTATCCATAAATTAAACTGTAAGAAAAGGTTTCTGTTCAGGGTCCTTTTTTGTGCGCTCAAGCTAATGATATCATAGAACATCACTACATGATATTAGGTCTCCAAATCCAATGAATATTAATGGACTCTATCACACATATTAGGCTTTGTACCCAATAAAAATAGAAAACAGAAGTTCACTACATTGGGCCTCTAATCTTAATAAAACAATTGATTCTAAATACTAACATTTTGCTCCTCCATATCTCCGCCCAATAATGTAATACATTTGGAGAATGGCCACACAAAGCCTAAAATTTACGTGGACTCTTGGATCCAGCCATTCTAATTCTAGTAGAAAGCTCAAAATTAAATCTGCAAACCAAAATACATTGGGCTTCCCAACACTGTCCGTCTCACTTCTAAAAATAAACACAAAATTTCGGCGATTTTGGCCCATTAGCATTGATTTTTAAAATATTTAGGCCCGAAACACTGTTTGGGAAATATATAGCAATATACCACTTTTTTAGGTACTCGAGCTTGCCAAGCTCGAGTACCATGTTTTTTTAATCCACTATCACCCCATATTCAAGGAGCCCTATAGTGGCGTTTTTAAGCCCTATAGTGACGTTTTCGGGCCAAAAAACGCCACTATAGGGCCCCTTGAACCTGTTATGGGGACTTATAAAAAAATTTTGCAGGAAAACGCCGCTATAGGGCCCAAAAACGTCACTATAGGGCTTAAAAAACGCCACTATAGGGCCCCTTGAACCTGTTATGGGGACTCATAAAAAAATTTTTGCAGGAAAACGCCGCTATAGTGCTCGAAAACGTCACTATAGGGCTTAAAAACGCCACTATAGGGCCCCTTGAACCTGTTATGGGGACTTATAAAAAAAATTTTGCAGGAAAACGCCGCTATAGGGCCCGAAAACGTCACTATAGGGCCCCTTAACCTGGTATGGGGGCTTAAAAACGCCGCTATAGGGCCCGAAAACGCCACTATAGGGCTTAAAAACGCCACTATAGGGCTCCTTGAATATGGGGCGATAGTGGATTAAAAAAACATGGTACTCGAGCTTGGCAAGCTCGAGTACCTAAAAAAGTGGTATATTGCTATATATTTCCCAAACAGTGTTTCGGGCCTAAATATTTTAAAAATCAATGCTAATGGGCCAAAATCGCCCAAAATTTCACAACCAACAAATTTCTTTTTTTTTTTTTTAAATGTCGGAAGAGGAGTAAATGGTCATTTTGGAAACCATAGTTACAGTCTTTTCAGCCACATTTGCTTCATTTTCGTTTTCATCATTTTTATTTTCTTTCTAATTCTTTAATAACTTTCCTTTGTTTATTTTTTCTTGCTTTTGGGATTGTTTGGGTTATTATTTTTTAAATATTTTGAACATTGTTTGCATTCACGGTAAAATAACAAGTTTTACTTTCTCTTAAATTCAAAAATATCTCTCAGCTTGTTCATATAAAGAAGTTTCTTCCTATAATTATTACAACATGGTGGGAGGTTCTCAATAATTGCTCACACTTCAAATAACTCAAGAATATTCCTTCCCACACATTCCAGATTTTCCTCAACTACATAATTGTAGTAAAAATTTCATACAAGTGATTAGAAAATGGTGCTTAAAACATTCCCTCTACAAACAAAGTCGTGATTTTCATATGTGATGAAGTATAAAGTACAAGCATGAAGATGAACAGTGATCTTCATGCGTGACCAAATGCATAGTGATGTGAATTTTAGTCTAAGTAATTATGACAAGTGTGAGGAAAAGATTGATTTTCATGTGTGACCAAGTACAAAATCAAGTATGCCGATAACTTTCATATTTATCAATTAGTTGAATTACTGCAAGATGCAATATCACTTGTTATTAGTTTTCTCTAATATTTCAATAATTTTTGCTAAGAACTTTGTAACCCAATTTGTTGGCCCTTCCCAGTGTTTCCACTAAAGACGATTAGGGGTCAACCCCCAACGATTGATGTATAAAATTTCTTGTTAAAAATTGTAACCTTTGGTATTCTATTTTATAAACAAAACATAAATACAATGTAGTGTGGTGATTGATCATACTATATGTATTTACAAACTTGAAATTTCATGATATCGTGTCAACTCAAGAATGCAAATATCGTTTTAATAATATATAACTAAAAAAAAATGCAAATGTCCTTTGATTATTTTTTTACATTCTTAATTGTGTGTTATTATTTTTTTTTTTTTTTCCTTTTGTTGGACTTTGTTTCAATTGTTGCAAAAACAACTAAATTTGAGCAATAATACCATATTTAAAATCAATTTATTTTCATATAAATTTTAGTAAAATGATATCAAAAGTTCATTATACATAAATAAACTTAAAATAATTAATATAACAAAATAACTATATTTATTATATTAGTAACCTTTTTAATTACATAGAATAAATATTACAATGTTGATTCCATCTCAATGAAATGAGTTAGAAAATATAAATAGTTAAGGATAATTTTAGTAGGGGTCCCAATGAATAAGGATAACACAAAAGATTTGAATAAACCTTCAAGATTAAAAAATTTCTTAGTAATGAGCAGTGTGATAAGTAAGATACTTAGTCTTATATAGAATTGGGATTAAAAGGTTGGTGGGGCCATAGTTTTTCAAAATACTGAGCAAGATAATAGGATATGTTCGATATGGTTTTAAAAATCGGGTCGAATTAGCCGGTTCAACTAGGAACCGGACCCTAATCTGATCAGAACCAGTAAAAACTGATGGTTTAATCGATAAAAATCGAGAACTAAACCATATTTTGATTCTTTGATCATTCTGATTTTTAAAACCATGATGTTCAAATGTTTTGGATAGAGACGAAATGGAAGGTGAAGATTTTGTAACATATGCAATAGATAATAATCAATTTTCAAAGTTTTTAAGGGTAAGCAAATAATCCAAATTTTGGACCATTATCTTATATGTTACCAAAAGTTTGAGAAAATAGAAGAAAATCATTCTTGAATCTATAGTTGTTTTTCCTTTGACTAATTCAGAAAATGTACCTAGATAAAAAATAAAAATAAAAAAATGTATGTCACCTTAAGAGACTGGTGTTGCAAATGTTATGGAGACTTCTATAAAGAAGAGAGCAGCAACAAGCACAAGTACAGATCTAGTTTCAAAAGCCACTATTGAGGTCGACTCTTAGCCTAAGTTTCTTGGATTCTTGAGTAAATATCTATAATTTGTGAGTTTTCTTTTTAGTTATTTTGTTAGTGTTCTTATCAAATGTAATAGAGTTGCTCTAACTTTTGCTAGTGTCTCAAAAGAGAATATGGCCATTGTTTGACTTAAAGAATTTTTCTCCTTCCCATTGTAAACCAAGATATTGAATAAATAAACTATATATCATCTTTTATATATATATATATATATATATAAAAGCTAATTCTAGTAAATTTATAAATATTTTAATTTTAGATACTTGTATGCTAATTGTTGTTAAAGCAACTAAATATAAGAAAGAATTTCATATTCTAAATCTATTATTATTTTTTTTTATTCCAAATAAAAATTGTTTCTTATAGAATTTATAATCAAATAAATTCTTTTAATATAAATAATTAATACACAATTATAAATAATTAATATATGTATCTAATCTATTGGCTAATTCAATTGATTAGAAACAAAAAAGTTAGTTATAATACATCAATCAGGAAGAATCATACTCTTCAATTTAAACAAAGACAATCAACAAGATACCAATTACCAAATATCATTAAGCGTATGGAAGAATTTCACCACCAGCCTCATTACATCACAAACTGAAACTCCTGAAGACAAAAATATATATATATTGTAAGGGCATAAGGCTCAATGGCTCATGAACTAGCATTTACAGCCACAAAAATTATTTTTGTGGTATTTTCCTAAACCACACTTGCATATCCCATTAAGTCTCATGCACCCCCTGTACAAAAACAGCAGCCTAAATAGAAAATCTTACAACGTATATTACTGTCGAGGAAAAATCATGGCATTGACAGAGGGAACCATCATGCCAACCTCACATTCATATTACTCATCAGATTCATCCGAATCTTCCTCAGATGTCACCTCAGAGCCTTCTTCCTCTTCATCATCATATGAATCAATCCTCATTGATCTAGTGGCAGTCATCTTCGTCAGTGCTGCAGTTTTACTAGCCCTCTGCGAGCGCATGCTTATTGTGCCAGGAACGGTGGGAACAACAGAACTAGGTGAAACTTCTTCATCAGAAGAGACCTCTTCAAGCCTCACACGTCTCCTAGAACGGGGCGGTCTGCTTGAGCGTGGTGCTGGTGTTTGTAGCATCTCCACAGAACCATTGGTGTCCAGGTTAAAGTCGAGTTCCAACCTCCCTATGATACATAAAGAGGGACAAAAAAATACACATGTTAAACCACAAAAAGTAAAACAAATGGAAAGATTACCACATTGATTATGGTCCAACATGCATTTGACATTTAAACTACAGCTAACAAATCAAACTCTAAACTGCATGTATTAATCCATTAAGTAAATTGGGAAAATATTTTAAATTTACTCCCACTACTTAACATGTTTGGCTTGCCACTACCACGCTAACACATTGCATGAAGCAATTGCCATTTGTAATCTTTATCAATCTGGAAAAGGCAAGAATCTGTCTCTAATAAAATACCACTTCTCTACTGTGTTGCTGGAAACTTTTGGAACAATTTACCAACCCCAAGCATAATGTCAAAAAAAGAACTGTCCCTCCCTAGCTCTTCCACAGATATGTAAAGGTCTTTACCCAAAATAAGATTGGCTTGATCTTGTGACAGTTCTTGCTCTGGTTCTCTATCTAATGCCTTAAGACGATCAGCCATCCCCTTCAGTTCCTTTACAAGATCCTTCTCTGCCAAGACAGACTCAGCCACATGATTTAGAAGCCTCCTCATTAACTTTATTGACCCTTGTTCTGATAACCGAAAATGGAGCAAGAGAAGTATTTTACATAGTGCCAAAACATATGACCTCTCAGCAGCTGTCTTCTTCATATGGAAGCTTGCAACCTCCCAAAAAACAAAAAAATAATAAAAAGACATTATAAGTTTGAAGCCCATAATATTCAAATGAAGTATTCTTTCAAAAAGACATTTATACCTAGGTATTTTACATATATGCAAACTAATAACTTACCATCTCTAACAAAGCATGGTCCTTCTTGACTCAAGTCTTAAATCACTTATCACTCAAGAATTAAGATAATATCTGATGCAAAGGATATCCTATATGATATTCATGTAACTTAAACTAACATGGATAGAAATAGTGAAGGATGAATTTCTCACTCCAGGGAGAGTGGGATTTCAGTAGGGTCATTTGAAATTCCTAACTTTTACAAACATTTCATCCACGCCACTACTTTGCCAATAATCCACCATCCCTAATATAGTCCAGTCAGCTTTTTTGTAATTCAATCAAATAAACACACTTCTCAATAACAGCCCCAGACTTGGTCATGCCCACCAAAACTCTCAGTGTTCTTCTCGAAGTACATGCATGATAAAATTCCATCATGGATAGTTATCCTACAGTATTTACCTCCTCCTCTAATGATGCAACAAAGCAAATGAATATGAGATAGAAATAGCAGGAGTACAAACTCCTACGAATAACATTTCCTATTTGTATTATACTCTGTGGCTTTAAAGAAATGGGTTCCCGGTTCCCAGTTCTCAAACAGCCATCAAATTCAGAGAATTGATGTGACTTTGATTGTTGGATCACCAACTACAAGATATATTTCAATACAATAAATTTAATCCATATACAGCTCATTGCCAATTCTAAATATAATATCCATAACTTATATTATATCAGGAGCGTCAGCATGGTCATGCAATAGCACTAATGTTATAATAGTTTAATCGAAAAGCTGTAAACAATTACCTCTACAGCAATGCGTATTGCAAGCCCCTCTTCACTACACTCAAGCAGAGGTTCTAGAGAACCATCTATGACTTCCGGTAGTTCCCTATTTCCATTTTCATCCTCTTTCACAGTCTCCTTTTCATATAATGGAGCCTGCATCATCTGCAGCATGAAACGTGATGCTTGGACTGCACGCTTACGCATGTCAGACACCAGAACTGGAGAACCCCCAGCATTGCCATTGACGCCTGGCCACATTGAACGCATGATAGGAATGAAAGCCTTGGATAAATATTTCTGCATTTACAGAACCAAAACACTCAGGCCATCAACATAAGACATAATTCACTCACATTTATAAGACACACCAAAACTTGAAATCTGAGTAACCTGCCTTGTGATTTGCAGAGAGGGAAGGATAATGCTCAAAGAACACAGATAAACACTGCTTCAACCTGGTCAATAGGACAAGGAGAATTAATTTTAATACACTATGATATAAAAAAGATCATAAAAAGAGAAAAAAATAAAAAAGTACTAAATCAGCCTACCTCTGCAGGTCTTTTCTTTCATTGCTGAAATACAAGTTAATGAGCTTGACCAAGAGAAAAGGATGTAAAGAAGATTGTATGCTAGGATAGTTCTCACTTAGAAGAAGAATCTTTGCAAATCCCTCCCCGAGAATAGCTTGAACGGACTCATTTTCATCACTTGCTAAAGAGTTTCCCTGCTCATATCTGTCAATTCCAGCATATAAGAGATCAAGCATGTGAACATCCAAACCTTCACCTGCATCAGATAAGTTTACAGGACTAAAAGCCTTCTTATCATCTTGGACTTTTGATGAAAAATTCTCCCCCAAGGCCCTGTCAACTTCCTGAGGCCCATGCCACATCACAAGATCAATTAGAGCCTTACAAGCAACTACACAAACTGCAGAAGGGCCATTAACAAAGGAAAGCCTCAATTGCTTTACTAGTTCCTCGCTTGGCTTCTTCTCTAACAACCCAAAAAGCCCAAGGCACCTGACAGCAATCCTTTGCACATCCAAGTGAACATGTTTTGCCTGCAATTGAATTCCTTAACAGTGGTTAATACTGATGTGGGAGAAAGTTGTCCTGCGTCAAATACCTTTAAAAAAGAAAGTCTTGAGCTACGTTTTATACTAATGACACTTCAAAAGTATGTGGGGCAACTGAATTAAACACAAACAAGTGTACAATAACAGGGGTGGAAAATGTTTCTCATAGGATGTCTAATTATTGCATTGAGAAAAGGGGAACATATTCCTTCTTTACCATAATTTTCAATAAATGCAATTAACTTATTGAACTGCAGAGATATTAAAACATCATTTTAGGTGTTCAAAAAATTATCTTCCACATACACAACAGCAACATTAAAGCCTCAGCCCCAAAACTTTGATGTCAGCTATGGATCCTCAAAAGATTAATTAAAAATTGGTCATATGTATTCATCTCCACCATTCTATCAAATCTGTTTTTTATAAGTAAAATTTTATCCTATCAAAATCATACTATGTCACCTCTTTAACTAACATTTATTTTTTAACTATTTCTAACAATATTATTTCAGGCCTCTACCTCCTTTCATTCCCTTAACTTGAATCGTAACACTCTATTTCATTGGTGGATTAATCGCTCTCCTTTATACATAACCCAACCATCTCAAGTGACTCTCCCTAACCTTTTCATCAATAGAAGTCACCTTTATCTTTACAGAATTTCTTCATTTCTTATCGTTTCTTTCCTAATATTTAAACTTATCCATCTTAACATTCTAATTTCAACTATACTCAATTTTTGAACATGTTGCTTCTTGATAGCCCAACCTTCAATACTACAATCATACAATACTCCTAATTTGTTTCTCCACTTCATCCATCCTACTCTTATCCTTTATCCCCCACATGCAGTTCATTTTGCTCTAAGGTGTGCAAGTGAAAATGCCATACTTCAATGATTGAGTCTTCTCCCCGTGTCCCATGGTTTGGAGGTTAGATAAATCCCACCACTTAACACACGCATGTGCCAAACACTCCCAGTACCCAAATCCGTTTAGCATAGATCATAACACTTTGGGAAGGAAAAGCACAGGTTAGAGAAAATAAAATACTGACATATAAACTCATTACCCCTGGAAGCAACAAAGATTGCAGTAGTTCAAAAGGTTCAATAGCTTGTCCCTGAAGCAAACGAAATGATTTCGCATTTTCCAAGAGAAGACCAGTAACAGCAAAACTGTGCATCCACTGCATGAAATCTGCAGTTCTCTCCCTGCAAGGCCGAGCAAGCTCTTCTACAACCCCAAGAAGAATTTGTTCAAATTCACCATTAGCAGCATGGACTTTCTTTGCCAGTCCAGACACTGCATCAGCCCATTCTCTGTCTCCACCAAGATTTATCCCATCTCCTATAACAACCATGTTCCCATCATCATCCACTTCATGCTCAGGAGGCTTGTGCAGCAGTTCCTGCACTAATGTACTGGCAACCTTCCTGTTTGTAGCATCAGAATAATCAAGCATTGCACCAAGCAATAGTAGCTGCCTAGATGCAAAGCAATAATTTGGTCCTGCATATATTAGGTAATATTAGGACACATAGTTGGATATAATTGACTCCCATGTCAAACCAAATGAACTCACACCCACCAGCATCAATATGAGCCTTCACCAAATCTATATAATCAGAAACTGTTGCAGGAAGAATTCGCTCTAGTAGGTCATTATTGTCTGAAGCTTCTGCGGCATATACTGCTGCTTCAGTGCCCATTGTAGCAGCAGCATCAGAGCCTTTTGCCTGTTGAAGCACAGTTATAATTCTTATAATATCAAAACAAAGCATATTGGACTCACTGGCATAATAACTGGCAAAGAATTCGAAGTGATAGAGGAACACATGTTAACAATGAGAGGGAGAAATCCATGACAGCAATGTTGGTCCTTTGTTCCATTTTGAGACATCCAAAATATGATCTTTGAAAATTCAGTGAACATGGTATTAATAACTTTCCTATACTACCATTTGCTTTATATGAAAAGTCAATACCCTATTTCATTGGCCTTATTTGAGTTCGAATTAAAGAGAGTGACTTGGAAACTTACTTTTTTTTTTAAAAGATAATAGTATAATATATTAAATGATGTTCATTTAAAATTTTGGGTTTTCTATTAAAGGTCAACAAAAACAGACAAAAATTGTGTGATTGACTCTTCTCCACACTAACCCCCCCCCCCCACCTCACTCCAAATCCACTTCTTTTGTTCTTCTCTATTCACGTTTTCTACAAAGCTTTTCCATTAACAAAAATCTTCAAATTTTTGTTTATGTAATAGTTTTCATTCTGACACCAACATGGTAAGTTTCCATTAAAACAAAAGAGAGTAGAGGCCCTTGAGTTAATTGAAATCTCAATAATAGAGCAAAATATCTAGACAAATGGCCGAAAGTTAGAAACATCATGCAAGACACCTCAATTTAAGACCTTTCATTTAAGCTCTCAAATTTTAGCATGGGTTGAACCTTCATTTAAAGCTTCTTAATCCAAAGTCATGATATGTAAGGCTATAAGTTGACGGTTTTTTCTCTTAGCTTGACCAGGGCTAAACTTCATCCCTATTCAACTAGACCGATTGGCAGCTTTAGTCAACGCCACTCCCCCCCCCCCCCAACCCTTACAATTAAAAGAGAAAGTGTGTCAATGAAAATATAAAAGTCCAGAGAATTTTTGAAAGAAACAGAAACTCACTTGTGCTTCATCCTGCAAATGTCTACACACAGTCCTCCAATAAAGCGCAACCTCTGCTTCCATTAATTGGATGCTTGGGGTGCAATGCACTGAGTCCCCTAAATTCAATATGACAAACCATAAGGATTCTATAAATTACATATTAGCCACGAAACAGGTGAACATTTAAGCTTATGTATATCAGATTGTTCGGGTAGCAATAGGACACCAACCCAGTATTTCAAGACAAAAGTATTCGGTTATTGGGTAAAAAACAATATACTTCTAATGTCAAAAGTAGAATTGGGATCAACTAGGACAGAAATAATGCATATTTATATAAGCTAATATGTTCTGTAAATAACATCCAACTACAAACTCTAATAACTCTACCCTGTCTCTAAACAATACATATTTTAGTTAAATGCATATCAGCAATGCATCTTATGTTCTATCTTTCTAACACTTAAAAGTCATAACCAACAATGATATTTTCTTCATCAACAACTCCTCAGGCCTCAAATTATAAATTTAGGTATATACCAAACAAATCCATAGCATTGTTGTAGCAGGAAAGTGTTTAAGAAATATATGATATCTAATGTCGTGCCGCGATCCACAACTCCCCCATCCACCCACTCAGCACAATAAATGGACCAATTTTATAAATTTGTGTGCTTGAATAGCCAAGTAGAAATACAATAAAGCTCACCCCAACCTTCTGTTCTATCAACTGTAGATGATATGTATTGCTGAATACTTTCCCCATCACGTAGATTCACTAAACCAGCTGTTAACAAAGCCCCCATCACAGACTCCCCAACCAATTCATAGGTTTCAACATCAAGATACTTGAGAAGTTCTACAGGGTCTGCATTGCAGCACTTAATAAGCCACTCATCTTTCATTAACTTTAGACACTCCTTTGAGACCGCTAGAGAACGGTCAGCAAGTCCTCTCTGAAGAATTGTTGTTCTGAGCTTAATACTACAAAATAAAGCAAACCAAATTGAAGAATATTATGTGTTTAGTATGAAACCAACTACAAAAGCTAAGCCAGACGTTCAACTATGTCTGCACCCCTCAAAACACATAGTCAATACTAACTAGACTTGCAATACTTTAATTGAACATAAACACAGAATTCATACTGAAGGCAGAGCAGTTCTTGTTATACCGTGGATTTACCTTAGACTTTGAAGAGGAAATTTATTAGCAAGAACACAGTATGCTGCTTTGCGCACTGACTCACTCACATCTGTGGTGCAATCAATAATTACTTGTGATGTTGCATTTGAAGGAGGCAATGATAGAACTATTGTCTTACGAACATCCTGCAGATATGCCATAGCCTTGTAGATATTAAAAACACTACAATATTGAATATTTTGCCATAGGCTTCATATTTTATGAGCTTTCATCCTTTTGGTAATAAAACTATTGCCCCCACTGGAAAAGCACAACTCCCAAAAAAATGTAGCATTCATGCTTTCCACTTTGTCCTATCCTAGCATACAGACATTGCCTAGTTTTTAAAAAAAGTTAGAAAGTACATTACAAGACATAGACAGGAAAAGAAAAAGTAAATATTTGGAAAAATGAACAAAATAAGCTATGAATTTTACCAATGGACAAACATTTTGGGACAACTAAAAAGGGGAATTTGGACTGTTATCATATCGTAAGAGGATCAAGTGTTAAAAAACAATGCCAGAGACAGGCAAAGACCCTGGTATCATAATCATATTGAACATAGTCAGATCCATCCTATGCCAAGATAAGTGACGTGCATATCATGAAACATTTGACACTCTTCCAAGAGATAAGAACAAGAGAAAATATTTGAATACTTGTGTTAATGTTAGCACAAGCAGGTGGCCATTGGAGCATGGTGTCCCAACATCAGTGAAGGACCATGAATCCTCACATACTAACCCATTGAGTAAAAGTGACAGCATTGACTCATGCTTGCACAAGCAAGAAATGAATAGATCAAAACTTTCAAAAAAAATTCACAGCACAAAGATTTGATTTCAAATTAAGTCAGCACACATTCAATGAACCGGTAGGGCAACTCACCGCATTCTGTTCTATGGGAAGCACCTCAAGAAATAAATCTAGGATATCACTGTTCTCACCATCATTTGCAAAGCGTGAAAGAGCCCTGACTGCAAATGTTCGGATTATAGAGACCTTGTCCCTCACGCACACCAACATGCATTCTATTACCTCATCCCAAAGTTCACTGCTCACTTCCGCATCATCCGGCAACCGCATAATGATCTACAAGTTCAAGAATTTTATCAAATAAAAAGGCAAACAAGAGTGCCCAAAACCATGGTAGGTAGGAAGTATTATTCAGACTAGCTAAAATGCTCGTACTCAGATGACATGCAAGATGTAGAGTATTTGAATCAAATGTCAGTAGAAAAACTTAAGACTAGTTTCACTTCTCAAAAGGAGGAAACAAAGAGACCAGCATTTGAAATTACAAAATGGGGGGAAGCAGATTTAAAAATCAACTCCAAGCGTAAGTCCACCAAAAAGAAACCAAGTTCAGCAGCTTTCTAGGAGCATTTTCAGGAAATTCAAATGCTAAATGACAAGCGACCAAGAGCCTCAGTGCATTTTAGGAAGCACGGACACGGATACGACACAGCAATACAAGCAATTTTTGAAAAATTATAACATGACACCATGGGTATGACACCGGTACAACACGGGTACCACACCCCAAATGAAGTGTCCATGCTTCCTAGTACTAAAACAAGAAAATATAATTGTGCAACTTCATGAACAACTAGCATAGTGCCATATTAAAATACCCATCTTCTCCAAACAACAAAAGGCATAGTACCCAAATTTCTTTTCCCATTCCACTCCTCCATTCTCAGATCAATTTTTGATATAAGCAATCCAATTGTGCAATTCCTAAGATATTGAAACCAACAGAGCTTCGGAACTTAATGAACAACTCTTAATTCTTAATAGCTTCTAACTCCAAACTCCCAAATACTTTGTAAAACCAAATTTCCCAATCCTATAAGTTCCCAGCTCAATTTTTTGCCTACATTTTCAAATTCAGAAGTAACCAAAGCCGTATTATGAAATTAACTTTATAGTTTCTAGTCCCATCTCTTCATTTCATTTTCCTCAGCAACCAAACAAGTACCAAAAAAAAAAAAAAAAAAAAAAAACCAAAATTTAACCCTAAGCATTTCAATTCTCATCTGAAATTCCATCACATTTCATTCAGTTACAAAACCTAACAACCACACGTACCTCGGAAACCATCTGGCAAGCGCGGAACCTGGCGGTCTTGTTGGCGGCAGCGGCGGCGACGAGGAGGAACCTGAGGAACTCCTCGAGGAAAGCATCGGAATCGACGGAGGCACTGGCGAATATGGAGACGAAGCGTACGACGCGCTCGGTGGAGGCGACGCGCCGCTGGAGAGTGAAGAGCGGGGTTAGGGTTTTGGAGAAGGCGGAGAAGAACTGGAGTGGAGACGATGATCGTGATCGGAGGGCTGAGAGCTCCTTCAGTTTCCGGTTGTGAGTGGCGTAGGAGGTTCGAGTTTCTTCCAGAATCTTCGCGATTTTTTGCTTCAATTGCTTCTCTTCCTCTCTCTCCTCCGCCATCTCTCTCTCTCTCTCTCTCTCTCTCTCTCTCTCTCTCAGACTCAGAGACACTGAGTGTGAAAAAATTGGATCTGATGGGTTTTGAATTCGAGCGGGAGTTTTGAAAAGCACATATCATGGGCTTGACCTTGAATTTCTCATTTCTGTGTTGGGCCAAGTTCAAGCCTCTGAAGCTCAGCCCATTTAAGAATTTTTAAATTTAAAACCCAGGAAAAAAAAAATTGTGAATAAAGGCAAAATGTCAAAAAACAACTAAACAAGCACAACAAGCTTTTTTTTCCTTTTTTAAATATTTCCAACGCTCATTAGTCAAGATTCAAGAGGGTTTGTTTTTTTTCTTTTTCATTGTTTTTTTTAAAGCAAGAGAGTATTGGCGGCATAAGCAAAGGTTAAAATAAGTTTTGAGTGTTGAGGTAGACAATGGGTTGTTAACGTTTGCCTTGTCAATATTATTACATAAGATTACGAATGATTAGAATCAGCACATCAAGTATCTTGAAGGCTTCACCTGGTTCATTTTATAAGCAAAGTCAAATGTTCATTTCATAATATTTTAAAAAAAAAAAAAAAAGTCAATAATAATAATAATAATTATTGTAGGAAAAAATTATTATTATTATTATTATTGTTTGTTTGAAATATGTGCGATTTGATGTGATTTATTAAATTTTTATATGTATCAAAGTATTGTAGGAAAAAAAAAAAAGGTAGCAAGTTTTTATTTTATTTATTTTTCTGTGGCGCTCACCAAAATAAGTTCTAAAAACCCCAAAAATCAAACTTTTTTTGAGCTTGTCAAACGCACTAAATCTTCTCTATAAGGAAAGGTATGAAAGGGGTTTAGAATTTTCACCCATTATATTATCTAAGTTTTAGAAGGCAGCTCCATATTTCTTTAGATAACTACGCATGTTTTTATTCCATTAAATCAAAAAATACAAAAATATGTGTTAGATTGGGGTTAACTTATGAGTTGCAGTATTTTGTCTTGTTTCTTATGTTTTACTTTTAGCTATTAATAGATCCTTTATAGGTTGTTTGCCATAATCATTTTCGCATAATTTATTCATCAGAAATGTAGATCCGATCAAAGGAACTTGTTTTTTCATGCATATCTTGTATAGATTTGTAGATTTGTGTGTCTTGTATAGTGAATAGTGATATGATGTAAATTTGTTTCAAATATGATTTGGCACATTGAATCATATGTTTATGGATCATTTATACAATTTCCAGCAGTTAGTTTTTGTTTTTGCATCATGTAAAATCATGAAAGAGCTTAGACAAAATTATGTTTTTTTTTTTCATATTTAATATAATTCACAAGTCATTTAGGAGACTAGAATAGGTATATGTGTATTCCTTTGCATCATAATGAGCATAATTCACATAAAATCAAGGGAAATACGTTAGAACTCACATAAAATCAAGGGAAATAAGTTAGAACGTTTAATTTCTAGATTTGAAATCTAATTTTAATTTTTATGATTACATATGAAACATGTTCATTCATCATATAGTAACAATATCGAGGACATACACTTTAAATGCTCACATGATAAAGCATTCCTATGTATTTTATTAATATTAAATTAGGTTGCATTGCATAATCACCAATCTAATTATATGGGTTTTTTCATTTTTCATTATATAATTATATGATAGGAATAGGATAGATGAGTTATTTTATATTGGCTATTATATCTTAGGAGACCAATTGTTGATTGGGCGTATTAGTTTGTTGCCTTCTTTAGTTGGTAATTTAGCCCTGATCTTTTTTCTTTTCTTTTCTTTCCTGGTTAAATTTAGCCTGGTCTTAGTCTATGGGATATAGATTAGATATTTTCATGTAATTTTTTATTATTATTTTCTTTTAAATTGTAACTAAGAAATGAGGCTTTGTAATTTAATTTTCTCATTAAATTGTATTTAGGATTAAATTCTTGTAATTTATTTTCATTTTGACAATTTGTTAATTTTCATTATTTATCATTTAAGATTATTTGTAAGGGTTTTTTTTTTTTTAAATCATGTAACTAAATTGAGTGACAACTCCATGTAAATCTCTAGATTAGATCAAATCATTATCAACAATAAGATTTTCACCTAAACATCCCTTATCTAAAGATTCATTATATTTATTCATCAAAAAGAAGAATCGAAAGTAGGCTCATTAACAAATCAAAATATAAATTTAATATATTTTCTAACAAACTAAATCGAATTCATGTGGAAAAACTTTTGAGGGGGAAGGGATTTTTTTTTTTTTTTTTTTTTTTTTGGCAATGAAACTATATATGTACAATCCTGAGCAAATTCTCTACCAAATGATCTTGCACATGACTCAAGATTTATCTAAAAAATTTAGAAAATAAAGAGAACTCATAAAATAGAATAGCTTAGGTGGGCTTTCCGTCTTCATAACTTTCGATTGCAAAATCAGAAAAAGAAATGTTAGCTGAAGCTGGCTGAAAGCCCCATAATGAGGTTACCAAAGAATTAGTTATTATTACTTTTCTTTTAGTTTTCTTTCAAAATGAGCAAGTGCAATCATATGAGGACATCATTAGCAATCCTTCAAGGATTTCCAATAAATCCAAAAATGTCGAGAAATATGCCCCTCACCAAACCCCACATGTTTATGTTTTACTTTTGCACTCCCATATTTACATCTAGTGTAAAATTAAAGTTTTCTCCACACACAAAAAAAAAAAAAAAAAAAAAAAAGGGTGTAAAATTAAAGTGTAGTGTTTGGTGAAAATAATAATGGCAGATCAATTCAAGGATAACATTATTGATTGAGGGCCGTACTTCCTTACTATTGGTATTAACTCTAGGGGAAAGTTTTCTCAACAAAAATAAAAATCTCGAGGGAAAGATAAAAGAAGAAAGAACGAAAAAGTGTTTTTGAAGACCAAAAAAAGAAGGCCCACTTCACAGTTCACACTTTAGCATAGCAATAAAGAGCATTCCAATTCTGTCAATTTTAATGTTAGAATTTACTTTTTATACTTTATACAGTTACTTTTTTTTTAATATCAACCTCCTGCTTTAGCAAGGAGCGAGGTGAAATCTTCTGCACAAATCAAAAATAGATTAGGGGACAACAGATCTCCTTACCGAATATCTCTAGAAGGCCTAATATTCTCATAGGCTTTTCCATTAATTCGAACAAAAAAAGAAGGTGTAGAAACACATTTCATAATATCCACCCAAACCTCCGACACAAATCAAAAATAGATAAGGGGACAGCAGATCTCCTTGCCGAATACCTCTAGAAGGCTTGATATTTCCATAGGCTTTTCCATTAATTCGAACAGAAAATGAAGGTGTAGAAACACATTTCATAACCCTATCCACCTAAACCTCCGGAAAGCCCAATTTAATCATCATACCTAGGCCTGTCCAAACCCATCCGAGACCCGACCCACCCGAAGGACCCGACAGGAACCAATTCGAAACCGGCTGACCCGACTATTCCAACGGTCGACGGCAGGTCTTCTCCCCCAAAAACCGACTCCGGCGGGTCGGTTTCAATTTCTATCCCCCAAAACCCGAATCGATCGGAGAAAAACCCAAATTCCGGCGAAAAACCCCAGATTCCGACAAGAAACCCAGATCCTGGCGAGTAAAATTCCAGAATCTGGCGGAGAAAAAAAAAAAAAACTAGATTCAGGCGATATTTCACGTAGATTTGGTGAAATTTTGACTGGATTTTGCGAAATCTCATAGATTTCAATGATATTTTCGCCGAATCTCGAGTTTTCTCCCCGTTTTCTCAGAACCTAGATGCCAACCGACCCACCCGCCACCCGTTAAAGTTTGATCTGCCCAACCCGTTTACTCCGATGGTCAGCAGTGGGTAAGATTTTCTAAAACCCGATTCCGTCAGGTCAATTCCGGGTTGGGCACAAACCCGACCCGAACAGACCCGTGGACAACCCTAATCATACCCTTAAGGAAGCCCCATTCCACCCTGTCATAGGCTTTACTCACATCCAACTTAAGCCCCCTTTTTGAATTTTTTTTTCTAATATGCATGGCATACAAAGTCTCATTGGCTTTGTATAGATGCTTTAAGGAAAAGTACTTTCCACGGTGTGAGCTCCTTGAGGCGAAGGATTGTCAAAATAGCTCCTATGTTTGGAAGAGTTTATTAGCTACTCAACCGGTATTGAGGAAAGGGTGCTATTGGAGAGTGGGGAATGGTGCTTCTATTCATGTTTTGAAGGATTGTTGGTTACCTAATCGGCCAACAAAGAGAGTTCTTTTCCAACCTGAAGAGGAAATTTGGGAGTGGAGAGTTTCGGATTTGATTGATTGGCAGAACCACCAGTGGGATACAAATCGAATTCGTGCTTTGTTCCACCCGTATGATGCTGATGTTATTCTCCAAGTTCCCTTGAGTAGGCAGGCGGTGCAGGATGTCTTGGCTTGGTCTTTTACAAAGAATGGCAGGTACAATGTGAAGTCCGGGTACCATGTGGCCAAGCAACTGAGGTTGGTGAAGAATAATTGTGTAAAGGCTTCGGTGCAAACATCTCAGCTTGGGTTTATTTATGAAGATATTTGGTGCTTGATTGCAGGTTTTAGATCCTTTTTGGTCAATTGTGTTAGGCATAGTGCCAATGGTGTTGCTCATGCATTGGCAAGATTTTGCTAGATTATCTAATAATGAAATTGTCTGGTTAGAGGAGGATCCTCCACCAGCAGTTGATGCTCTGTATTTGGATTCTAGTATTCTTTATTAATGATATTCATTTGGTTCCGGCTTCAAATATATATATATATATATATCAACATTAAATTATTTATTCTCAAAGTTAATTCAATAAAATAAAAATTCTTCATTCACATAATCATTTTGTAACTGTGGACAAGATATGCATAATTTATTAATTTTAGACCAACTGATGTTTTTCTTAAAAAATAAATAAATAAATAAATACCACCAACTGATGTAGGCGATTTAATTTGGGTTGGTTGTCCAAAATTTTGCATTTATGTTATTGCCATCGATGACTCCAGAGACAACAACAATTTCATAGAAATTTTCACATTCTCCCTCTAGTTCTATAAGTTATGGTGATCCCAAAAGAGATGAGCACTAGTTTTATCGGTTGCGTGAGATGTTATAGACACAACAATTAAATTTACAAGTTTTTACTAGTTTTTGTCTAGGCTCACCATACGTTAACATTATTTTTTCATTTATTATAATAACAACTTGTTACCTTGCTATTTGTGAAATTTTTTTGGTGATTCTAGGCTTTACATATTTGTAAGTGAATTGCTATTGGATACTTTGAAGTTGGCATCCAATTAGACTCGCATTCTGTAGTAATCTTTCGCTATCCTTAATTGGTAGTGACATGCAACTAACATTGGTGACACAATTTTCGGATGTTCCTTTTTTTTTTCTTTTTTCTTTTTATTGTGTGCTTCAACATAAACCTGGAAAAAGAAAAAGGAGCATATTTCTCTTACAAGTAAAAGTTATGAGGATTAAAAGCATATATATCGGAATACTAACTTTGTTCGAAAGATGGCTTGCTTCAAATGGAAAGTACTTTTGGTCCTATAGAACTAGAACATTTGCAGAAGAATATGTGCTCTGAACAGTGCAAAGAAATGCTTGTAATTTGTAAACCGCCCAATGAATTGAAACCCTCTTTTTAATGAGCATCATAATCATAAATCCACAATTGAAGACACAAACATAAAGACTGCCTATATAGGTATTTCGCACCAGATGCCACCCAATAGGCCAGTAGAGAGGATCCACGTCAAATTTGTCTATCAGATTGTGCATTTTCCTCGAACATCACTCAATGTGTCTGTCCATTAGCAAATGGCCCATGCCTATCAGCCTATATATACCTATGCCTAGTTGGCTTGCTAGTGTCCAACCATGCAAGCTGAGACTGAAAGCACAATGTGATCTCTTTACTCAAAAGTCTTGAAAGATAAACCTAAGGTTAATATAGATCCAATGCTATTAAAGTTAATTACCCAAGGTGTATTTATGTGACTAAATAATTAAATTAATAATCTTCTAATAACTTAAACTTTTGGAAGAATTTGTAAGTTAATAATAATAATAATAATAACCAAACAAGTTTCTAGTTTTTTGTTTTTGTTTTTTTTGCCAAACGAAGGTATTCCATACTTCTTCAAGTAACTTGCCACTCAAAAGTTTGCAAAAAGTCTATTTAAAAAAAAGGGATAGTTACATAAAAAATTTTGACCCTAATTTTAATTGCATAAATTTTTACACTATAATTTCAAAATCATTATAACCTAAACAAAATTATATTAACAAAAGTTAGTAAAAACAAAGTAAACTGGGTTTGAAATTTCGGTATGTACCAATAATCCTTCTATCTAAATTATCTCAAATAATATTTTGGCACTTAAAAGGCTTGCAAAACAACTTAATAATTTTTAAACTCAAATAGGTGAATACAATTTTCTTAAGAATTTTTTTTAGAATATTGTTTGACATTCGTGTGTAGGATTTTTTTTCCCAAAGTCTAAATTACATTAATTTTGAAACTACAATATATTATGTAATTGTCCCAAAATGATCAAAAACAAATAAATTGCAGGTCATTCAGAGAGATATATTTGTATTCCTTTTTTGGGTAAAGTGGTAAACATAGATAGATAGGTTTATGTGTCCTATTACCTTAAAATGTTTCAAGAAAAATCCTTTCATATTAAAAATATTTAGAATTATTAGATACTACAAGAATTTCTTAAGCGTTCTGCTTGAATCTAACACGATGCAAAACGTGTTTAAAAGTGGCTATATATTACCATCGTATCGACTCTAGTACACTAGAACACTTTATCTAAGCTTTGCTCAACTTCTTGATACCCACTCAAAATTAAAATTAATAGAAAGTTATCAAATTAAGTAAACCTTGTGACATCGGATAGACTGATTTTTCACTTGAGAGTTGAGACAATGACAGGCTCATGTCTAATAGTGTAGAACCAAGCCAAACCTTGGAAAGGTATTCCCAAATATTTTGGTGCCTTAGAATTCAATAAAAACAACTAAGATTTATCCTCTCACCAAATGAGTGGTAAAGCATTTCGTATAAAAAGACTACTCTTCACCAGCAAGTCTCTGTCAAGTTGTTAATGACGTACCTTGTCTCACTCAACTCATCCCTTTCGGGAGAAATTTATGACAACTGGCACGCGTTTCCATTATGTTTTTTGTATCAATCCGGAGCAAATTTCAAGTAGAAATATCACAGAGCCATGTTCAATAATAACGGCTACTTCTTCATATAGAAAATAATAAAATAAAAATAAAATCGGTTTGTATTTGTTTCATTGTAAAATATTTTTATAGCATTTTATAGTAAAAATATTTTGAAAAACCTTTAACCTTTAAAAACTTAGTAAAATATTTTACAAAAACACACAAGGCCTCTCCCCCCATCTGAGAGTTGGTTGCTAGTCTGGTGGACTAAAAGTCTGAAGTCTAGTTATTGGAGCTACTGAAGCTAGTAGTTTGGCAAATCAGTGCTGGCCGCGGTCCAATCATTGGACTACCAACTCCACCTGCCGAACCACCCGCTCCTGTGGCTAAGCCAATTTTGGAGGTTTATACTTGAAAAAATTTTACATACTACACCAACCAAATACTTGAAAATAGTTTTAAATATAAAATATTTTTATTTATAATTTAAAACATTTTAGGGGAGAGAAAAGAAGGGAACAATAGAAACCATAATATATCTTCAGATTTTCAATTTAGATTTTAGAATCACCAAAAGTTGGGCATTGCATTATGAGACGGAAAAATGAAAAATCTATGTACTAGTTGATTTTTTTTTTTTTTTTAAAGATAAAAGGGGTGTGTATTATTTAATTATATATAAGTTCATACAACAACAGACATTACAACCTTTAAGGGACACAATCTACTAATCCCAAGGTTTTCCATGTCCTATACAAAAGCGAGACAAGTATCATAGATTTCTAAAAGACACTTTTGTTGATTTCCCCTCTTTGCTAGAGCATCCGCAGAACCAATCGCGCTCCATAAGGTTCTTGCAATCACATAGTAGTGGGATAGCATTTGGTGAGATATCATTATTAGTGGTTAATTAGAAAAGAACTATCATAGAATCAATTTCAAGATGAATAAATTTAAAACCCAAATCCCATGCCAGAATGAGACCCTCACGAACTACACCCAACTCAGTAATATTATTAGAAGTAATACCCATGTTAAATGAAAAACCTGAAACCTAAGCACCGGAACTATTGCGTAACAAACCGCCTGCACCTGCCAATCCAGGATTACCTAAAGAACTGTCATCCGTATTTAATTTTATAAAAAGTTCTAGTGGAGCAATCCATTTAATAGTCCTAGGGATCCCAATTTTAATAGTCTTTATGGGGCAAGCTAAATAGAAAAATTTTGTAGCGAACTGAACCTCTTTGTGGACAAGTTGAGATTGGGACCTAGATTGATTGTTAAAAATACGCTTGTTCCTAGCCAACCATAAGTGCCAACAGAGTAAAGGGAACTAAATCTTCCAAGGAAGCTGATGACAGAGGATAAGAGTATCTGATGTAGCGTTTGTTTAAAGCCAAGTTTGAAGTGGTAGTTGAAAAAATGATTGGGGCAAGACACCCGAAGATTGACACAAGACCATCTTAGCCCAAGGGCAATCTCTTAAGATATGGATAGTGGTTTCAGGAGTATTACACCTAGGACATCGGTTATCGATTTCAGGGCGAGAAAAAGCCAAATAGTGACAAGTAGGCAACCGATTGCGCATGGACTTCCAAATGAAAATTTGGATTTTTTTGGGGCAATGGAGTTTCCAGATCCAACTCCAAAGAGATTTCTCAAAAGGAACATTAGCTTGTTGGTATAAAAACTTTAAGGCGGAAATGACCGTACAAACATCGCTATTTTGAAGCCAGACAAAGGAATCAGACAACCTAGTCAGCTACACCATAGGAATACCTTGTATAAGTTGTTCAAGTTGTGTTGAGAGGGGAAATTCTAGATCCTCTAACCGCCAAATATGATTGTCCCGTAGGGAACTCACTAATCTCTACTCCTCATTTGGCATAAGAGGACCTTCAATACGACTTCGTAACGAACCGCCAGGGATCCAATGATCCCCCCAAACTCGAATGGTTTGACCATCCCCTAATATCCATTTCATAACTCGTTGAAGCCATTGTAATCCTACATGAATGGCTTTCCAAATATGAGACGCTCTAGGGTTTATGCCACTCTCAAAAAGGTTTGTATAGGGAAAGTATTTGGCTTTTAATACTTAAGCCCATAGCATGGATGACTGCTGTTGAAGCCTCCAAGCCTGATTCATGAGCAAAGCCACATTCATATGGCATGTAGATTTAAGACCCAGACCACCCGCATCCTTAGGAGTAGTGATGGTTTCCCAACTAACCGTGTGATAGTGTCTGTGGTGGGCAGTGCCTCCCTATAAAAATTTACAATTTAATTTATCTAGCTACCGACTAATTTTTTTTTTTTTTTTTTTTTTTTTGAGAAGGGTGGTTTGCATGGCATGAATAGGGATGGAGGCCAAGGTGGATTTGATTAAAGTGACATGACCCGCAATAGAAAGATATTTAACTTGCCAACCTTCAATCTTCTTCTGGATTTTATCAACTAAGTATTGGTAGGCAGTAGCCTTTCGACGAGTAGTAAAAATAGGAGTTCCTAAGTAGGTTCCGAGTTGAGTCGTAGTAGGAATACCAAAAATACCAGCAATCAAATCTTTAGTTCGCCTGGGCGTATTTAGTGAAAACCAGATACGTGATTTTTGTGTACTAATGATTTGGCCAAAGCAATTACAGAATTTATGTAAAATGTTTTTAAGATTATGGCACTCTGTAATCTTCGCCTTAGGGAAAAGAAAGATATCATTAGTAAAGAATAAATGCAAAATTTTAATTTGACCCCTAAACGTGACAAGATGGATAATTTTGTCCCAAACTGCCACTTCTAAAAGAAATGGATAAGCGTTCCAAATACAAAATAAACAAATAAGGAGATAAAAGATCCCCCTGACGCACCCCCCTACTTGGGACAATAGCCAGTAAAGGAGCACCATTCCACATGATGTGAAAATGTGTTGAGGATATCATATTCATAATAAGTTTAGTCAGAGTTGGAGGGATTTGGAAGAACTCAAGAGTTTCCTGAATAAACGACCATTCGAGGCGATCATAAGCTTTATCAAGATCAAGTTTGAGGGCGACGTGACCCTTGGGCCCAGGCTTTCTAACCATTGGATAAATAATTTCCTGAACCAGAATAATATTATCGATTGTTTTGTTTTTTGTGACAACAACATATAACAAAATATAGATATTGCCTACTTAGAAAACTCCTAAACCTAATAATATAAGCATAAACATGTGACTAGTAATCCATGCGACCCCACGAACCTTTCCCTAATATCCCTCCTCATGTTTGTTGGGGTTTGACAAACTATATATGATGTCTGTTTTGTTACGTGTCAATTCATATAACAAAATAATATGTTACTATTTTTTGCACATCATTTGAAAAAAAGGTAATGATATTGATATATATATATATATATATATATATATATTTATAAAGTTTTAACTTATGAAATTAACTTTTGTGATTTTTGCTATTTATCATCAGACCAAGACATCAATTGGTTTTTGGTGTACATGGGAATTGAACCTAAAATCTCTTATTCAATTATCAGAGATTTTATCAATTAAGTTAATTAGAACCCACGATAATAATATTTATTGATGCAACAAAAAAGTCACAACATTTTAAAATTAGTATATCACATCATTAAACAAATATTTATTTAAAAATTATGGTGAGCCCATGTGTGAAGTAACATGCTAATTTAAGAATGTCATCAAATTATTATGGTTTTTTGTTGTATATACCAAGAGCATTACTCTTTGAGGAAAAAAAAGTTCTAACAAACCATTATATAAAGATGAAACAAAAATTGGATAATTTCTCAAGAACCAAAAAAAAAAAAAAAAAAAAAAATTCTAAACATGAAAACTTTAAAACTTTGGGTTCTAATTAGTTCAACTAGTAAAATCTCTGATGATTGAATAAGAGATCTGGAGTTTAATTATCGTCTACACGAAAAAAAAAAAAAAAAAAAAAAAAAAAAAAAAAAATTGATGTCTTGATCTGATGATAAAGAGTTATCATCAAAAACGGATCTACAGGTTGAAACTCTCTTTAAAAAAAATAAAAAAATTTAATGGGGTGTTTGGTTTATGTTTTCCAACAACAATTTTCAGTTTTTAAATAACATTATACATATTTTTACATACTTTTTCACCCACATATATTTTCACAACAATTTTCAATTTTTAAACACATGTACCAAACGGCACTCTAAGACTCTCAAAAGCTTCCTTTCTTTTCTTTTCTCCCCACACCCAGCCCGGACCACTCCTCCCCATATTTTTCCATCTTTACTTTAATGAAAAAATTAATTAATGTATTATAAAATTTTCTATTCTCTAAAAAAAATATTATAAAATTTTCTCAATCTCTCTTCTTCTTTTTTTCTTCTTTTTTTTCCAATTAGAGATTATTTGGACTTATTCCTATATGATTGAATTTTTCTTCTTGAAATTTCTGTTGCAAAAAATGAAACAATTAATCAAAGAAATATTACGAATATGGGATTATGGGATCTCATTTTAAGTTTGAGCATGATGGTTGCCCAAAGAATAAAAATATATATGTGACGCTAGGACTAGACAACAAGCTGTTGACTTCCATTCAATTATAATTAAAGTTGGTCTAGATTATGATGTATGATCCATTTATAATGTAAGCAGTGATTATAATCATCTGGCCCTGCTTGCTTCTTAATTTTGGGTGACACAATAAGGCCTTAATTTTTAATTTGAGGATGTTTGTCAAACTTAAACAAGAGCTTGTGATGTTACTGCTAATAAAATTTATATATATATATATATAGGAATTGAAATTCACTAATTTTATAATATTCATCATGTATCATATATTAAGCTGCAACTAGATATATAAACATTCAAACAATATAAGATCAAAACCTTTATTAAAATGTATTTTGTCCTTTCAAGATACTCAATAGAACTTTTTGTGAGCATGTGACCTTTGAGGATCTGAAACATCGTAGCGAAAAAACTGTCATTACTTTATATGAGTCGTTCTATTCGGACGTGTTCTTTACTTGGAATTTAAGATAAAGAATTGTGAAGTAAAAATTTGATTATCCATTTGATAAAATTTTCTAGAATTATAATTCCTATTAAGTGTTATAATTCCGAATTCCCACATTTCTGTAAGAAATATCAATTCTTGTATGTGTGCGCAAGAATTACTAATGTGATACTTAAATCCAACTTTTGAATTCTTTTCTTAAAACTAATTATATAGAGTTGATTTTACAACAAAAATATTTAATTTCATCCAAATAATTTTTTTATTAACATTCGGCATTTTTTTCGTTTAAAAAACTTATCCATAATAGTCAAATTTTTAATTTTTGTTTAATTACTAAAATAATATATAGTTTATGATTATGTCAAATTATTCAATTTTATTTTTTAATGTATCGTTTTCAATAATATGATATAAATTCCAAATTCTAAGTAGTATATTGCAAGTCTCAAGTATTTTAATTCATGTGAGTTAAAACTCTTAAAAATCTGTAAATTTCGAGATTTGTCCCCAAACATATTATTTTTACACCCATGATTGTTGTTCAAGTATCTCCTGCCATTGTGCTCACTCACTCATATCATATGGGATGTATTTATTATTTAAAAATGAGAAAGGAGAAAGGAGAAATAGGAAAAGTTATTATAAATTTAAAAATACCATTATTCTTTATGTTTTTATTTTTTAAATAATTATTTTCTAATCAACTGTTGTTCTCACAAACTCTTCTTTTACGATGGAAGAGATACCACCTGACCTCAATGATTTGTGATTTTATTTCCTTTCTTCTTCTTCTTCTTCTTCTTCATTTTTTTTTTTTTTTTTTTTTTTTGTCATCACATAAGCACTATAATAATAAATGCAAATTCATATAATAAAATAATAATAATAATAAATGTACTAAAGGTCAGAACTACCTAAATATATAATAAAAGAATAAAGGAATCCTACAAAATTTGTTATGGTTGCCTCCGTATAGATGTCCAAAAACAACGCAATGTCTCTATAACTAACTGAAAAGACATCATCATCAGGAGTTTACTCCAATATTTATCTGCATATATATAATACTATATAGTTCAGGCCAGCTTAGTTCAGAGAACGTGATGCCAAAACCAGCCATAACAAATTATTAACCATTAGTAGATTTTGTTGACAATATGGGTATGATCGATAAATAATATAGTAAGTAACAATAACAATGTAAAGTCACATGGAATCAAATAGGATAGGTCATTTGAAGATAAGTACCCCCTTCGTTTTTTCCTATGGTTTGTTTGGTTAAGCCTTGCAAATAACATATATAAAATGAGTTATTTGTGACCTTTGCGGCTCTGAAACAACACATCTATGATCCAACGGTCAATCTCTTTTTTTTTTTTCTATTTCTTTTTTCTAATTTGATAGGTATAACTGTGAAAAAAAGATTTAAACTCTGAATATCATGGACATACTAAGAAATGTCAATCAGTTGAACTACTAGATTCTTGGTATCAAATTATCAATCTCTATGTATCCAGCCTTAATCATGAAAGAAATTGAGGGGTAATGACGTTTTATGAGAAATCATTTTTTTTTTAATTTTTAAATTGACTCGTTTTCTTATATTTGGTCACAACTTTGAAATGGAAACAAAAAGGTATTGTTTATTATTTGGCTCACATGGAAAATCATTGACATTTTATCTAATTTTTAAAAAATTAATTAAATACAAATTTTTATTCAACAAAAACATACCCTACTTTCAAACCTTTTTTTTTTTTTTTTGGTAGAAACAAATACACATACGCACAGAGCGACGTAGCTAGCTTTGGACTAGAGGGGCAATGGTCCCCACTAAATTTTTTAAAAAATATATTATATATATATGTACTAATTTTAGCAATTTTATTCTATAAAATTACATTTTTTTTCCTTACAACAATATTATTGATTCTTTTAAGAGTAATGTTATACTCACAAACTTTTTTACAACATTTTTACAAACTGTTTTGGTAGCAAATTCTTATTGGTTCGCACATGGATCCACCATTCAAATCATTTTTTACTTACTAGTAACCACTTATTACATCAATTATTTATAAAAAAAAGTTTGTAGAGCTAATATTTTCCTCATTTTAGTGAATATAAAAAAAAATTATAGATCTAAAATCTAAAACAAAATATACAAGCCCCAAAAAAACAGCTCAACAACAAAAATTACTAATAGTAAAACTTAAAAAATAAAAATAAAAATAAGCTCAATTAACTAATTTTATTTAAAATAAACAACCCTGTCATTTAAAAAATTCTAAACAAAAATAATTTTGTTCTTACCAACACACATAAAAAAAAATCTTCGCAACTAAGTAGTAGCAGAGTCAAAAGTTGAAATCGCTGCACACAGCCAATAGTAAAGCCACCCCCCTTAACTCAAATTTCTGGCTCCATTCTTGGACACACAAAAGATAAGGAAATGAGTTCTAACACAAAGACACACTACAACTCTACTTAAAAGTCATAGTAACTTTTAAAAGAGGGTAGGGCAAATTATATTACACACAACATACTCTCTTAAGCAATGTGAGACAATTACCCATTTTTTAATTTGGAACCTTAAGTGCAAATTTAGGTGAAAAAAATTACTAATTTTAGTATAAAAAAAGGTCATTTGAAAAAAAAAATCAAGTCAATATCGGTCAACAACCAATCAACAATTAGTACATGAAAAGAGAGGGAGTGAAGAGATAAAATTTATCATTGCGATAGTTTTTGTGGTGTGAAATTTATGTTTGATGGACTATTAGATATATAACGCTCTGGAAAACTTTATTTTCCCCCTAGAAATTTGGCTAGATGGAAAAGGATGGGTTTTGGTGTTTTCCATTCAGGTCTACCAAAACACGTCCGGCCTCTCAAATTGGAAAGAAAATGTGTGATAGATTTTTTTTTAACATTATTTCCCCTGTTATCCTATTATTTCAAACTACAGTACAAGTAATAGTAATTTACTTATATTCTTCCACTTTTTCATACTCCATTCAAACAAGAATATTGAATGCTGAAATATTTTTCAAAGAGGGTAGGGCAAATTATATTACACACAACATACTCTCTTAAGCAATGTGAGACAATTACCCATTTTTTAATTTGGAACCTTAAGTGCAAATTTAGGTGAAAAAAATTACTAATTTTAGTATAAAAAAAGGTCATTTGAAAAAAAAAATCAAGTCAATATCGGTCAACAACCAATCAACAATTAGTACATGAAAAGAGAGGGAGTGAAGAGATAAAATTTATCATTGCGATAGTTTTTGTGGTGTGAAATTTATGTTTGATGGACTATTAGATATATAACGCTCTGGAAAACTTTATTTTCCCCCTAGAAATTTGGCTAGATGGAAAAGGATGGGTTTTGGTGTTTTCCATTCAGGTCTACCAAAACACGTCCGGCCTCTCAAATTGGATAGAAAATGTGTGATAGATTTTTTTTTAACATTATTTCCCCTGTTATCCTATTATTTCAAACTACAATACAAGTAATAGTAATTTACTTATATTCTTCCACTTTTTCATACTCCATTCAAACAAGAATATTGAATACTGAAATATTTTTCAATCTCTCAACATTTTCCATCCTCTTACTATCTACCCTCCTAAAAACAAGCAAAGCCTTAGGCTTGATTTCCATTGACTAACATTTTTCACCATTCAAATATTGATGGAAAAAAAAAAATTTAATGTTTTGACAGCTTTTTTCATTTCCCATAAAAGTGATATCAAAACTTTCTTAAAATTGATTCTTAACCACTAGCGTACGGTACTCGTTAACATAACCCTTTTTAATAATACAAACAATGTTACTAGAACAGCATTACCAAACGACCTCTTCGCTGTAGTGGGTAGAAATCATAAAATTGAGGTACTCTAGATTAGGCAAAATTGACACAAGTGGGATTGCAAAAGTAGAACTTCTACTTTATGATCCCTGCCCAACCCTAGTTGGGGTAAGAGTATTTTATGTGCAAATGACCATCAAACATATTGTGAGTATTTTATGCCTAACAGTGTCGTGAGCTTCAATGACCATCAAACATATTGCTGATGAAACTAAGCTAATTTTGAATTCTTTCACTCTGATTGAATTGCAAAATCACATTTTTAGTGTCAGTTTGAGAACAAATTATTTAGTTTTTTTTTTTTTTGAAAGTATATTAAAGTATACTTGTAATTTGAAAAATGTGAGAAAAAAGTGGGAAAAAAATGAAATTTTAAAAAATTGTACATACAAGTTAAAAACTAAAAACTAATACTAAAAGTTAATGTTAAACTCATCCTTAACTACTATATATATATATATAAAAAAATAAATATAAAAAAAAAAAAAAAAAAAAAAAAACTCACCCTTAGGTAAGCTAATTTTGTTAAAGTGGGCTCTTTTGTGTAAAAAGGAGGGGGAAATCCCAATCTTGTTTGTGCCTTCATTTTCTTCTTTCTTCTTTCTTCTTTTTTCTTTTTTAATTTCTTTAATTTTAATATAATTCTCTTCTTATTCAGCAAATATAACATAAAAATAAAGAGGCATATTGGGAAGTATATTTTCTCTTTCTTCACCTCCCTCTAACCCAACCATTTCAAGGCATTTGCTATTAACTATGGGTTTTGACTTTTAGTCCATAATTAAAGGAAAATTATAAGATATGTCAAAATCTAAGACATGCTTAAGTGCTTACTTGTGATTAATGCATCTTAATTCACTTTTTCACACAGTGCTATAATCCAATCACAAATGAAAAATATTATGTCTATAATATTTTTATAATAAATCTTAAATGGTAGGTTGTTATTAGTTATTATAAGTGGGGAAAAAAGTAATTTAAGTTGTGAATTTAAATTAAAACTAATAACAACTTATCGTCTATAATCTATTGTGAAAATTTTGTAGACGTAACATCCCTCATCACAAATTATACCAAAACATATTGTAAGAATGTGTATAGATATTAGTGTGACTAATAATTGAAATGCCCCAAGTGGGACAGCACTCTAGCATCATTCATATTAGTATTTTTTTTTTCCTGAATAATTCATATTAGTGTGTGTGTGTATATATATGAATAAAGTTCGCATCCTAGTCGCCCAACACATATGATGTTCCGTTTCCTGAGATTCTAAAATATATATATACTAGTATTATGCTCGTGCGATGCACGGCTTAATAAATTTTCCTTTGATAATATAATTAAATTTAATAATAAATAAAATGAAATAGAATTAATTCAAAATTTAAGATTAAAAAATAAATTGTATTTGTACACTTAAAAGAAATTTAATTTTTATTTCTTATTTTGATATTTAAATCATTTGTATTAGTGTTGATTTCATTCAAATGGTTGTAAGTTATATCAACCCTAAACCAGCATATGTATCCATATGTAACATTCTAAATTAATATTAAATAAAAATATAATACTCTAACTTAATGTAACATTCTAACTTACTAATAAATAAATATAACAACCTAACTTAAAGTAATGTTTATAATTGTATTGTGTTTTAGCCTTTAAGAACACATATATTATTTTTTTTTATCATAAAAAAAACACAGATATTAATATTCACATGAAAAAATAATGAATTCAATAATTGAAATGGTTGAAAACAAAATTAAGCCAAAATCTCAATTCATTAATGAAAAAATATCCAAAATTTTGAACTTTAAAAAAAAAAAAAAAAAAACGGAGTTAAGTAAAGATAGACTTACATAGAAATTTGGACGAATGGATTCTCTCGTATCCAATTTCATGTTTGACAGTAAATTTTGCTTTTAATTAAAGAATATAGATTACATGGAACAATACATCAAACAAAAGCCATAACAAATTTATGGGGTCCAATAACTTGAGACCCTGGCCCATTTCTACATTGGGGCTCAAGGCCCGGGCCGAAGAAGGTTATGGCCGAGGATGGGTAATTAAAGTCCAAATAGTTCTGAGACACAGCCGAGGATGATTCTGTTCTCGGCATATCCGAGGCCTCACTGGAGAAAAGGGCAAAAACGGTATAGGAACAGCATGGAAAAAAATCTAAAATATCTAGGTCAATAGAAAAGGGTACGTTGGAAAGTATAACGACCAGGGAAAGCTGCCCTTACTGCCATTCAATACTCTGCACCTGACAGAGCCATACTCTCCAGCTTTTACAACCACCCCCAACCACTCTGGATATGGACTGATGGGACAAGTATCAGTCTTGGAAAAGTCGATCCTACACGTGGACGAAGGATAAGGAACCTAGACTAGTATAAAAGGAAAAGTAAGCAATCTAAAGCAAGGGGTTGGGAAAAATGGCCAAAAACCAAAGCCTCCCAGCCCGCCTCCAGGAGAAAGACTCCCAGGGCGAACACGATTTAAATCATGTATGAACACCGCAAAAAACCCGCCGTCTGGTGACTAAGGCCTAGCCTTTCAAACCCACGCTCTATAAATGATATTGTTTGGGCCTTTTTACGTGCGAACCCAACCCTGTTACGGGTCGTTACAAATCGCGTCCTTACAAAATAAAACCCATTATAAAATATTGATGTCAACAACAAATAATTATGTAATAAGAAATTAAAAAACTACCTGTAAGGTTGTAGGTAGGGCAAAGAGAAGAAATGAAGAATATAGCAAATAATTGTAAAGTACGTAGTAGAAAGAAAGAAACACCAAAAAACTGTGTATATAAATAGTGGGAATTTTAGGTTGTGAAGAAGTTGATATGAACAAAAATAAATAGTTTAGATGAAACTCAAATACTTTTTATTTTTTTACTTTATTTTTAGGAAAAAAATGACATAAGTTGCAAATTTATCCACAAAAAAAAAAAAAGGAAAAAAATGCAAATTCTATATTTTTTTCCTTTTACGTTTTTTAAAGAAACGTAGGAAATAAATGCAAATTCGATTTTTTTTTCTTTTACATTTTTTTATCTCTCTTTTTTATTTAAATTCTATCCTTAGGTAATTTTATTCTATTGATTTTAGGCTTTGTTGATAACATTTTAGATAAACACAACTGTTATAGTTGTAAATCAAATACTACTTTCTTTCATTACTTGATTTGTCATATTTATCCAAAAAATATGTATATATCTATTCTTAAAATCTAAAAATTTATTAAAATTTCTACAATTTGGTGCCGCCATATAGCGTAACCACGGCGTCTAAGCCTAACTTTTATTATATATAATATGATATAATACAATTGAAAATCCATAACAATTCTCTAAATTGGATTAAACTTAAGGAAATCAACCTAAACAAATACACAAAATATATTCAATTTGATGGGAAAAAAAAAAAGGTAGAGTAAACAAATATGTACTTGTAAGGTTGTAGGTAAAAGAAGAGAATAAGAGCATCCACAGCAGACATTCTAAATGTGTTAAATGTCAAATATTTGGCACATTTGGCACACCAAACACCAAAAAACACCTCACAGTAGATATTTTAAATGTTGCAAATATTTGGCATTTGTGTCTGTACCGTTCCAAATTGGAATGGTACGGACACAAATGAATGCCAAACCAAAATAATGTTTTTTTATTCATTTTTCTCTCTCCTCTCACTTCTTTAATTGATTTTTTCTCTCTCTTCTCACATTAGATTCCCAGCTCCTCCCTCAACAGAAAAAGAACAAAATGACACATTCCACATCTTCAAACAATAAGCTCCAAGGCAAGGTGGCCATTATCACTGGAGGCGCAAACGGCATGGGCGAGGTCACGGCTCGCAAGTTCGCTACTCACGGCACACGAGCCATTGTCATCGCCGACGTCCAAGACGAGAAGGGCTAAAACACCATCGTGTCTCACCGTCCAGGTCTCTTTGATCTCGCTCGCCACCATCTTGCCATCCAAGTCGTACATGTCTCTCCGATCTCGCCCTCCACCATCTCTTACACTGCCAGATCTCTCTTCTTTCTCTTGCAGTGGTTATGGCGGTGTTTTTTAGGGTGGTTGTTGTGGGTTATGTTTGGTTAATTTAAGTTGTGGTTGGCTAATTTGAGTGGTGGTTGGTTGATTTTGGGATGGTGCCGATGGGTTTGAGATTTGTGGTTATGCCCATCTCTCTGGTTGTGTTTTATTTTTTATTTTTTTAAGGTGGCGTTGGTGGATGTAGGTTTGTGCCGGTGGTGGCTGGTTGGTGTTGTTACTGTTGGTGGCCGTTGTTGCGGCAGTGGTGGATGTGCCATTGTTGTTGTTGATGGTAATGATAGGGAGGAGATAATATATTATTTTAATGTGTAGTAAATATTATTTTAATGTATAGAATTGAATGATAAAACATCTGATAAATATGATGTTGTAAAATAATAAAGTAGATTTTTGGTGTGTTAAAATGACATTTTTTATAGAACATCTACTACAGATGCTCTAATAGTGCAAAAGAATAGTATGATTGGTATTAATTATGAATTATTTGATATATATATATAGGTTATGTTAACGAGTGCTCTTAGGACACTCTTTAATAATCCATTTTAGGAAAGTTTTGATATCACTTTTATGATAAATGAAAAAAACTAACTAAATATTAATTACTTTTTTTTTCATTTTCCATAAAGACTTTTTTTAAATAGATTATTAACCAGTGCCCTAAGGACACTCATTAGCATTTCCCTATATATATATATATATATATATACAAACTCCACATTGAATAATTTTATATGAACAAAAAGTCTAAAGCTAATTAAAGTCCAGAGTCTAAAGAAATTTTTTTTTTTTGGTTAAAAAATCTAAAGAATTTTACATACACACATGTGACCCAACTATTGCTGGGTCTTTATTAACGCTTCAGTATTCTTCTTCTATTTATTTATTAATTATTATTATATTATTATTTAATAGCTTAGTTAGAAACCGTGATCTTCATATAAATAGAAAATAAAGATGTGGACCGATAATATTCTAAGCTGACAAAATATTAATTACTTCTTTTTTTTTTTTTCATAAAGACTTTTTTTAAATGGATTATTAACATTTTCCTCTATATATATATATATATATATACAAACTCCACATTGAAGAATTTTATATGAACAAAAAGTCTAGAGCTAATTAAAGTCTAGAGTCTAAAGAATTTTTTTTTTATTAAAAAGTCTAAAGAATTTTACATACACACATGTGACCCAACTATTGCTGGGTCTTTATTAACGCTTCAGTATTCTTCTTCTATTTATTTATTAATTATTATTATATTATTATTATTTAATAGCTTAGCTAGAAACCGTGATCTTCATATAAATAGAAAATAAAGATGTGGACCGATAATATTCCAAGCTGTAGCAAAAGGTTTTTAATTGTTATGATTTTTGTTTTTATCCCCTTATAAATACAACAAGTGTTATTCAACTTAAATCAAATTAAGATTTTTATCCACTTAGAAATTATAGTTGAAGAAAAATTATATCCACTTAGGAATTACAATTGAAGAAAACTTATATTCCCTTCGTCCTACTTTGTTTGTCCTATTTGAAAAGTCAAACTTTTTAAAGGAACATCATTTATTATGTTGTCTAACTTTTAAAAATGTATAAGTTTCCAAAATTACCCTTAAATAAATTTATCAAAAAATTGAATTAGTAACTGTGGGTCCGGGAAGTTTACAATCCGGCCCAAACTCTATTTGGGCCCAGGGCCCGTGCCGAGGAGGTCTTGTGCCGAGGACAAATGATCGATGGCCGGGGTGTCAAAGGGAACGGCTGAGGACTATCCTGTCCTCGGCACTCCAGGACTTCAATGGGAAGATCAACGTCTTGGTGAAGGCTATTCCCAAACAGCCCCCTGAAAGGGATGTGAGTAGAATGGGGCCCACAGGGAAGCAGGGTGCAGAATTGGATCAAGGAAAATGCGTCCCCTCCGCATTAAATGCACCTGCCAACGTTCAGATCCGGTTAATGAGAAAAGACGTTTGGACGGTGTAACTTCGATCTTCGCAACTAGTAGAAAGTAAGAGGGGACGGTTGATGGGATGGATACAGAAATAAGCACCTGCCTGACCAACAAGTGGAGGGCTAGGATCAACCAAGAATGACTATATAATGAAAAGGTAGGTGCACCAAACAAGAGGCTGGGAAAAATGGCCAAAAACCAAAGCCTCCCAGCCCGCCTCCTGGAGAAAGAATCCTAGGGCGAAAATAACTTAGCTAGGTATGAACATCACGAAAAGACTCACCGCCTGGTGATTAAGGCCTAGCCTTTCAAACCCATGCTCTATAAATGATATTGTTTGGGCCTTTTTACGTGCAAACCCAATATTGTTACGGTTCGCTACGAATCGTGTCCTTACAATTGGCGCCGTCTGTGGGAAAGGCTTGTGTGTTGGCATAGGCGGTAAGTCGAGAGAGTTCCTTTGTCATTTCTAACAACTGGTTATAGAGTTTTAGTGTAAAGTTCCGCTAGGGGCTATGCTTCTCGACTAGGGGCTACGCTTGGTAGCGTTAATCGCATGGATAATTCTAGGGGCTTGGCCGAGGAGCTAACTCCCCTGAAGCCAAGGTCCCACGCAAAAAGAAAACTGAGTTTTGGACAGAACCAAGGTATTGTATGGTCCTCGGACTCAAACCTATGGGGAAACCAACTACTTGGATGAGAAAACTGAGTTTTGGACAGAACCAAGGTATTGTATGGTCCTCGGACTCAAACCTATGGGGAAACCAACTACTTAGATGAGAAAACTGAGTTTTGGATAGAATCAAGGTATTGTATGGTCCTCGGACTCAAACCTATGGGGAAACCAACTACTTGGATGAGAAAACTGAGTTTTGGACAGAACCAAGGTATTGTATGGTCCTCGGACTCAAACCTATGGGGAAACCAACTACTTGGATGAGAAAACTGAGTTTTGGACAGAACCAAATTATTGTATGGTCCTCTGACTCAAACCTATGGGGAAACCAACTACTTGGATGAGAAAACTGAGTTTTGGACAGAACCAAGGTATTGTATGGTCCTCGGACTTAAACCTATGGGGAAACCAACCGCTTTCATGAAACCTAGGCACTAAGCAGGACGTGGCAGTTACACGTGATATCTAAAATGATGCCTATATCTTAGTTGAATGAGGGTTAGAAATGAGTCTAAAGGCTCTGCAGGTGCAAGTAAGCTAGGGTTTTGAAACATGATGTTAAATGTATTGCATGCACAAATATTCGTACATGTTAAAATGAATCAGTGCAGAATTCATAAACAATATTACGTATCAACAAGGACAGCTAACAAGTAACCAGAAGGAAAAAGGAAAAACAAGATTTCATATATACATGTTCAAACGCTTTCAAATTATTAACAGATTAGAAAGTTTTCGAAATAAAAAGAAACAAGTTAATCGTTAAACTAAAAACGAATACAAAAGCCTAGCCAGGATTTCTACTTTTTTAGTTTTGCGTCGGTCACGTCCTGGGAGGAAGGAACGGGATCAACTTCAACGCCCTGGACGATAGTCCCTTCTGGGGAAGGCTGAACAGGGTCAGCATTGGTACTCTGGGGGACCACAGCAAGGGGAATTGCCTGTGACGGCTGGGCAAGTGTGACTAGCTCCTCAGTACTAGACACCTGAATGCCAACCACGGGCTCAGTAACCTCTTTAGGTGCCTCAGGATCCATATGCTGAGATATCTCTATCACATCCTGAAGTTCTCCCTCTTTGAGCGTCTTGCCAGAAGAACCGCTGACCTGTAAGTCTTCCGACGGGGTGACCCCTACCTCGGGTTGGTCATCCATAGTCACGGAGCTGGTGGAAGTGGCCTCGCGGATGGCAGTAGGGTAGAATATATTCTCCGCCTTCCACAAATCAGATGAAGCATCCACCCCAGCTCGCTTCAATGCCTCTTCCCAAACCTGGGAGCAATAAAACCTGCACACTCCAGGAATCTGGGCTTTAAGGATGGCTTGGGTTTCGGTCACCCCCGCATTATAACCATCATCCTCAGTCGTTTCCTTGTCAATCTCTGCCTCGTTTCTGGCAAACTCGGCCTCTTTCTTAGCCCTTAGGGCTTCATCACGGGTATATTCCGCCACCCTTTTGTCACGCTCGGCCGCGACCAGCTGCTTATTTAAACTCTCGATCAGATCTTTGGCTATTCGCAACTGATCCTCGGCTTCAAGTACGCGCTTTGTTTGGTCCTCGGCCTGTTTTTGGGCACTAGCTAGGCCCGCCGAGACGTTATCCCTCTCACGGATAGTTATTGTTAAGTCAGCCTTGACTTTGGCAAGTTCATCCTCAGAGGCTTCGAGAGTCTTCGAGGCCGTTATGCGCTTCTTGCGTTCGTTCTCGGCTGCCTTACTCCTATTATTCACCTCTTCCTCCATCCTATAGGTTGCCTGGAGAGCCTGGCAAGGGAGATGAGCGTGTAGTTAGTGACAAACCAGTGGCAAGAGTTAATAAAGTTTTAGGTTTCAAGAAATCTTACCATGCCCAAGTACCTCTTAGTACTGAGGAAGACCTCCTGCATCCTCATTTTCCTCAGTTCATCCATGTCATTAGGGAGTAACATGGTTCTCCCTAATGCGTCTGCCACGTAGCCACCCTCGCCATCTCCAAGGTCCCTCATGGATGTCGTTTCCAGTAGTGGACCCCCATAAAGCATTGGGGCAGGAAGCCAGGCACTCGGCGAGGACTGGGCCTCAATCCCCTTCCCCTTGCCTTGAGAGGATTGGACTTCAGTTTCTTTGCCCTTACTCTGATGTCCAATCTTCAGTTGTTTAGTGCGTGGAGCCTCCTCCTTCTCCTTAGAAGGTTGGGATTTTCCCCTGTCCATGACGTCCTTGCTCTTGGGGCTCCTCTTTCTCTTTGAATCAGTGCCTTCAGGTCGAGGAGGCCGAGCTGGTTGGGAGGAAGCAAGAGGTTCGGGGCGGGGGGATTGTGGCTGTGGCTTGGTGGAAGACGACCTGGTCTGGATAATCTGAGGCCGAGGTGGTGGGGAAGGAACATCGGGTTGTGGCATCCCCTGCGTATCCTTCCCAGGTTGGCCCTCAAGGAGTTGGAGAAGGGGGGTCAGGGGCTTTCTCTTGAGTCCCATCTCGGCTTGAAAAGAGGGGCCTACTGATGACAATTCCGCTTCGGACAAGGCTGGGTCACCTAGGTCACCAGAAGGATCCTCGGATTGGAGGGCTAGGTCAAATACCCCAAAACCTTCCTCGAGCCGATCTGGCTCGCCTTTGTCCTCTGCTACTTGATGAGACGAGGAGGGGCCCACCTGTGGGATGTTCTCGGGGACAGCTGGCTCCTGGGAGATTAAAAATCCCGTCTCAACCACGGTAATTTTTGGAAACCAAGGACGGCGGGCACTGATCACATGCCTTGCGTCCGCAAATGACTTCTGAACAGGAGGGTACCCTAGTATTTTGTGAGCTGCTCGGACTTGACCATCTCTGTCATTCACGAAAACTGCCGCTTGTAAAACGATCTCCAAGTCCGCCTGGTTGACTAAGTGAAAATGTCGTGTGTAGGCGTGTAGATCTACAAAAAGACAAACACGTATGCATAGTTAGTTACCGAACAACATTAGATTAAAATGGCGTAAAGGGTCATCCCCCTTCCATTCCCAGTACCCCACCTGGTTCTCCTTCTACTATGGGGCACGAATCGCCATCGTGCCATTCCCCAGAGACGATAAGGAAATCCTTGTTCAGTCCCTTGTTGGAGTCAGGGAGGTACTGGATTAACCGAACCCTTTCGTCCCTCGACTTCATGTAGTAGGTTTTCCCCTTCAATTTTTGGAGGTTATAGCACCAGTTCACGTCATGGTGGGTCAGTCTTAACCCCATCTTCTCATTTAAAGCGTCCACGCAACCCAGAATCCTAAAAACGTTGCCGGCGCACTGGGTGGGGGCTAAACGGAAGTGTCTGAGGTAACCCCTCATCACTGGCTCCATAGGGATTCTCATACCTCCCTCTACAAAGGCGAGGACGGGAATTACTACCGCGCCCGTTTCCCTCTTATAGTGCCATTCCCCCATCTTACAGTCCTTCAGACTTACGTTGGGGGGAATCCTATAATCAACGATGAACTTATTCATCGCCTCTTCAGTATCGACTAATTTCCTCAGTCTCAATTTAGTCATCTTTGTGATTTACTAAACAAACCCGACCCGTGACGAGAAAGGAAAGGGAGCCAAAGAGAAATAAACCCAGAAAAGAAAAAGCACGAATAAATGGAGGTAGGGAACTTACATAAGAGAAGAATTACGCTTCGGACAGGCTTTATATGCTTGAGATAGACTTGAATTTGGGCGGAAGTTCAGATGAACCCAGAATACACGCACTAAAACTCTTAAGTGCAGAACTGAAGAGACAGATCCATCCCCAAAAAATCTTTTATACTTTCTAGGGTAACTGCACACCTTTTCCCGCCCATAAAGACCAGGAGATCACCATCGTTCGATTTCCATCATACCGTAGAACGTGGGAAGCACGAAGCCGCCCATATTTAATGAGGCCACGTTTCGCCTTCCAAGGGCTCTAGGAACGTGCCTCGGGCAGATGAAAAGCCTCAGGAACCGATAGGTGACAAGGATTGACAGGCATTGGCAGATATCTGATGTCATCAAAACTCTCATATCCGTTCGAGGAGACGGATAGCAGGATTTTGAGGGGCTATTGTGGGTCCGGAAAGTTTACAATCCGGCCCAAACTCTATCTGGGCCCAGGGCCCGTGCCGATGAGGTCTTATGCCGAGGACAAATGATCGATGGCCGGGGTGTCAAGGGGAATGGCTGAGGACTATCCCGTCCTCGGCACTCCAGGACTTCAATGGGAAGATCAACGTCTTGGTGAAAGCTATTCCCAAATAGCCCCCTGAAAGGGATGTGAGTAGAATGGGGCCCACAGGGAAGCAGGGTGCAGAATTGGATCAAGGAAAATGCGTCCCCTCCGCATTAAATGCACCTGCCAACGTTCAGATCCGGTTAATGAGAAAAGACGTTTGGACGGTGTAACTTCGATCTTCGCAACTAGTAGAAAGTAAGAGGGGACGGTTGATGGGATGGATACAGAAATAAGCACCTGCCTGACCAACAAGTGGAGGGCTAGGATCAACCAAGAATGACTATATAATGAAAAGGTAGGTGCACCAAACAAGAGGCTGGGAAAAATGGCCAAAAACCAGAGCCTCCCAGCCCGCCTCCTGGAGAAAGAATCCTAGGGCGAAAATAACTTAGCTAGGTATGAACATCACGAAAAGACTCACTGCCTGGTGACTAAGGCCTAGCCTTTCAAACCCATACTCTACAAATGATATTGTTTGGGCCTTTTTACGTGCGAACCCAATATTGTTACGGTTTGCTATGAATCGTGTCCTTACAGTAACTTAATAGGAGTATAATAGGAACATTAGTAAATTAATAACTTTTATTTTTAGAAACATGATAATATTTTAGGACATCCCAAAATAGAATAGAGGACAAACAAAGTGTGATGAAAGGAGTATATTTTTTCTAAAAATCTATGAAAATTTTTGCTATTTGGTGCCACCACTTGGCACAATCACGACGTCTAAGCCAAACTTTTATTATATATAATATAATATGATTTTTTTTAGAGTGGGTGGCCATGAATCTAAATATGCTATTAAATGAATAAGGTCATTTTTTATTTTTTTAGGAGAGTAGACAAGTCAATATTCTAGAAAAAAGAAATCAAGAGTCACTCCTGAATTTTCCCATCTAGATGGGAACATTGAATAAACAGCCCATCGTAGATGAAAGGCTCACGCAATATAAAATCACCATTGAAATTTGATTGGACGTCAAAAAAGAATAAAAAGCTTTGAAAATTTTGTCACTTTTTGTTAAATTTAACCAAGAATTAATGATTTTCTGGTGGCGATTGACTGGAAGCTAAGTCCTGTGGTAACAAACAAATGTTTTTTGCGATTCCGGTCCTCATTTTGGCCAAAAAAGTCAATCATATACCATATCAGAGGCCAACAACATGTTATCTTTATCTAGTGGTTGTACTTTGCAGTTTGCACCAAACTTTTATGCCATTTTTTTGGGCCAAGTATTGAAGGATGGAAAAGAAAGAAAGTCTTAAAAAATAATTTTCTAAAAGCAAAAAGAACAAAGTTTGTCAAGCCAGACAAATACTAGTCTTTTTTTTCCCCATGAAAACAAATTTTATTCACTAAAAAAATATAAATAATTGCGTGAGTGAAATGTACGTAGGAAGGCAATTCTTCCATACTTCAATTTAAAAGAAAGAGCTTTTCTGCTTGAGCCTTGATGTCACTTTGATCTAGCCTTTATGTTTTCTCGTATGGGTGATTTGCCAATAAATTCACTGTTTATTAATTTGTCTACATCATTTGTATGGTAATTTCTCTTATACTATATATAAGAGGATTACTTTTATGTGATTCAAAAATATCCTTATTAATAAAAGGTAACTTCATTTAGAAATAAGATTATAAATGTCAAATAACAAATTTTATTTTGAATTCAAAAAAAGAATTTCTAAAATTTAGGATTTTTTTCTCTTCATGTTCAAAAAAAAAGATTGCAGCTACTCTAAATTTTATCCTTTTTATTCTTTCTCAAAAAAAAAATCCTTTTTATTTGTTTGAAAAATAAAAATATATATTTCTAAATTATAATAAATGCCAATTATTAACATTTACAACAAAAAAAAAAAAAAATAGCCTCTAAGCGCGTGTTCAGAAGCTAGTATACTGATATGATAATAAGTTAGCATAATAAAAGTTGAATTTTACATGTATAGTGTATTATTGTATTAAAATTATTAAGATAATTTTTTTAAATTCTCTATTTGTTTCGGCATTAATATTTTCTAAAAAAATGAGTCATTTTTCAACAATTTTTTTTATAAAACTATATTATTTTCCTTTATTTGGTAACAACCATAAATGAGTTGGAAAACAATCTTCTAACTTTCCTTATTTAAATTGATGTGAGATAAAATTATTTTCCAATAAAAATTAGTGGAAAACAATCTCTGAAAAATAAGTCATACTTTTTTTAGTAGACCAAATTATTTCTTCTTTTACTTTTTTTTTTATGCCATCAAATACTAGAAAATGTGGAAAACTATTTTTACACAAAGTTTTCCATAAAAACAAACAAAGCGAAAGCACAATTCTATTACCAACATCTTAAGAAGTGTTTTCAAAAAAAAAAAAAAAGTAAACTCTATTACCAAAATAAATTTAATAAATTCAAAAGAAGTTTCATTATTTTATCTTATTCTAATAATTTATCATAATTTTTTATTTTAACAAAGACAATGTATTTTACCATGTATTTTTACAACCTCATTTAAAGTTCTCAGGTATATATAATTTCTTAACAACAATATACTAGCTTCTTCAATTAAATCTAAATATATAGTTACATTAAATTTAATTATTCTTAAAAAGAATAACAATGTTTGCACTAAAACCACTTGTTTGAATTTAATTAGAAAACCTAATTCACCCCACTTCAAAAAATTTACCTTAATTTTACCACATTTTCTTCACACATACATCACTTAAAAAAGTTTACCTAAATTTTACCACCTTTTTCTTAACGCATATATCACAAAAGGATATTGTTAACTAGAATGGTATATATTATGATTGTTATCTATACAAGAGTTCATAGAAAAGTACATTATATATATTTGTTATCATAAATATATGATAAATTTATTGCACAACAAAATCTAATAATATTTTCACAACAAATTTATTTTGAGTTTTGTTGGGTTCAAGTGCAGTTTTTTAATTTCAATTTAACTTATGGTGTGCTGACATCTCTATTTTTGTTGTAAAAATATTATAAGATTTTATTGTGGTTGTAACGAAATCTAAAAATATTCTTAAATATGAAAAAGTTGTGGAGCCAAATTAATTTATAGGTACAAAAATGACGTACGATAAGAGGATTTTGTATAGTGTATTAAAATAATTAAAAATTCACAATAATGTAATAAGGTCACAAAAAAATTTTAACACTTTTTTTTTAGGTAATAAATTATAACTCTATCAAATGATATTATCATACATTTTATTTCAAAAAATAGAGTCAAAAATCAAAATATGTACAAATATTTTTATTAGAAAAAACACACACACACATAATCATTGAGAAAAATTATTGACAAATATGTTTTTTTTAATATAAAAAAAATGTGTATTAAAGCTCATAATTGTGTACTTATTATTATTAACATGTGTTCTTAGGATACTTATTAATAAGTGTAGGGGGCGGGTTTGAGCGCTCCTTCTATTGGTCGAAATGTCTCAAGCCCAACTGGCCCAATACAATGAATTTTTAGAGAATGGGCTTAAGAACTAGGTGTTAGTTTGAACCACCATCGCTAAGCACGGTTAAATGCGGACAGGCCAATAAGGAAATGGGTTTAGGCATGAAATGTTGTCCCCAGGTATTTCGTCCGAGAAGCTTGGTATTTTTCTTCTTCTACTTTCAGTACTAGGTTACAGCGGTTTTCGAGACCATGCAGACTGCTGCAGTTTTCTCATTTTTCTCTCTTCCTGCTCTTTTTTCGCGATCCCCCGTTCTTGGAGGGTCTCTCTCTTTATATACTTATTTCCAGTTGATCTTGACCCTCCATTTGTTGATTGTGTAGGTCATTACTCAAGTGCTCGTCTCATCAGCCACCTTCTCCAACTCTCTGTGAGTTGCGGCAACCAAGACCGCACTGTTCAGGGGTCCTTTCCTCATTAATGCGGCCAGGACGTTAGTTGGGCGCATTAAATGTGAAGGTGACAGCTTTTTCTTGAACTGCTCCTACACCATACTCTCGTGTGTGTCTTATTGTACTCATTCTTTCTTCGGGGAACGTTTTGGGAGGCTACCTTTGATGGCATGTCATTCTTTCCTTCTAGATTCTGGAATGCCGAGGACAGAATCGTCCTCGGCAACATCTATAGGCCATTTAGATTTTCATCATATATCCTCGGACATTTTTCTCTCCTCGGCGCGGGTCTTGGGCCCAGCACAAAGTAGGCCGAGGTTGCCAAGTTCTCTGACCCCACAATAAGATACTTGAATATTTATTATTCCTTAACTAATGTCTTTAGAATACTTTTTTCATAGTTTTTTTTTTTTTTTTTTTAATTTTTGCCAAGAGTTTTGTATTTTGATTTTTTTTTTTTTTTAGAGAAAATTTCAACTTATGACATTCGTTTATGATAATAAAGAGTTATTATCAAGTCAAGACATCAATCGATTTTTTGTGTAAGTAGAAATTAAACTCCAGATTTCTTATTTAACTATCAGAGATTTTACCAGTTAAGTTAACTGTAACCCACGGTTTCTCAATTAGTTCGCATCTCTTGGAATTTTCGACAGAGATATTTAGGTCCGTTTGTTAGAGCATCTTAAATACATGTTTTTAGTTTTTAAACAAAATTACACACATTTTCATACACTTTTTCATTCACACGTATTTCAAAAAAATACAAATAACATTATTCAAACTCCTTTACAAAAAGAGAAAGTATACCATATTTCAGTAATACTAACTCAACATCTTTTTTTGCATTTCCTACCCAATAAATAAGTGATACTTATTTCAAAAAACCACATCAAACTACTCTAATAAATGATTAATTTATTTTTCCAATAATATAAAAGATTGTGATTAATTCATTAAAATAGTTTGATATGATTTTTTTAAACAAATTTCATTTATTTATTAGATAGAAAATACTAAAACAGATTTTAAGTGGGTATGATCCGAAACACGGTGCCTTAAACACTCTCTCTCTCTCTCTCTATCTCTCTCTAAAAAGTCTTGTCCTCCCCACCCACCCACCCCCTAGCACAAAGGACAAACAATTTCTCTGCATATTGTACTGTGTAAACATCAATTCCCACGGCAGCTTTTATTTATTTTTTAATAACTCTTATATTAAAACTGGTCCCACCTAGTAAAGATTTTAAAACTTGTACAGGAACCTACTTTTCTACCACAGGGCCTAAACGTAGTGCTGGTAAAAAAAAAAAAAAAAAAAGCTATTTCACTGTCTCAAACTTCCATTAATTTAATAATTTAACATCAAAAAAAATACTTTATTTATTTTATAAAACACTCAATTTTAATAATTTTATTTTAATTTTTAATATAATAAAATAATATATTTACTGCTAGCAATAACATCAGTTGAGTTAAAAAGCATTTTTTTTTACCATTTTTTATTTATTTTATCACTTAGTTGGGTTTAAGAGGAAGGGAGAGAAAGTGAGAAAGAAATTAATAAAAAATTAAATAGTATTTAGCTAATGGTAAAAATAAGACCATTGATGTAAAATGTATTGTGAAATTATATGTTATAATAAATTAAGTAACTTTTTAAGTTGTTAAATGCTATAATTTTTAGCTTAACCAACTGCTCTAAAAACATCTACTGACTTCTAAGCAACTTTTATGCATTAGTATATAATTATGAAATAAATAAATACCACTTCAACCACTTACTGTAGCCTCTGCCTCCCATCAATTTTTTTTTTTAGGGGTATCAGCCTTTTTCCGTCTCAAACCTAGAGTTTCTGCTATAAACTCAGTTTTAACTACTAAAAAGACAAAGAAAAAATGTTGAATTCTACCTAATGTTTAAAAAATATTCTTAATATTTTTACACTAATTTTTTTTTGAAGAATTAAATTATATGTTTAAACTGTTTTTGACAATGAATATTATTTTTCTTTATTTTAATGATATGAAATATATATTGGTAGTTAATTGAGATTATGAAGAATTACGATCATAATAATGAATCTAGATCAAGTCCTAAACGAACTCATATTGAAACAAAATTTCAACTCTTTCTATAGATCCTAGTTTAAGAAAAAAAAATTATAATTATCATCCTAATGAAAGTGATCAAATTCGAAATCATTATCTACAAAAGAAATCTTATGTGTGACAATTACATTAATATATATTAATATCGATTACTATTTTTTATATTAATTTTTTTTTTTTTTTTTTTTTGGTTTCCCAAGTGTATCCTCAAAGCTTTCAACCAGAAACTAATCACTGTTCGTGCCGGGTCGGCCCACGAAGGGGTAAAGCACTGGCCCAGAGATTCTTTTCAAAGTGCAGGTAGCAGGACTCGAACTAGGGAGCACACCTAGTCGAGCCAAGTACAAGCACTCTGAGACCAAGCGCCGAACCGCTTGGCCAACCCCACTGGGTTTAATTTTTTACTTTCAACTTTATTTTTTAATCTTGACCCCAATTGCCCAACTTCGCTTGTAAACAAGATCGAAATAGATTATTGAAGTACCTAAAGAAAGTAAACCAAACTTTGCTGAAGTGACAATATAAGTAGTGGACAGTTACTTTGATATCGAAGTCAATCACTTTAAGAATTGTGGCAAAAAATAAAAATTATGTCACAAGACTTTCTCACCCAAGGAAAAATAAAAAACCAAAAAAAAAAACTAAGCATTTATCGGCCTGCACTGCAGCGGTCAGCATATTGATTCCAGGGCCAAGTCCTAATTGGATTGGATCTTTAGGCGGTCACCAACCAAGGACGTCATGCTGCCGCACAACTTTTTGACTCGTCAAAGCTGACTTCTTATTATCAACTTTTTTTTCCTTATTTTTTCATGTGCAATTGTGCATCTTTATATTTTTTTAATTGTGTGTGTTTGTTTCTTTTCTTTTTTTATAGGAAAAATTAATAAGATGGTTTTGAAAGATATATATTTATATATATAATATCATATCACATACTTATTTATTTAGTCTTCACTTCTTTCAAAACTATCTTTATTAATTTTTTTTTGGAAACTAACTATCTTATTAATTAGTTAAATTAATTTTTTAAAAGTACAAATCATATCATATCATATACTTACAATATTATATAATAAAAGTTGAGTTTAGAAACTATGATTGTGCTAAGTGGCTACTCTCACAATCTCACTAATTAGTAAATTAATTATATATTTTTGTCATGATATATTTCCTCAATTAAAGGATAATATTTTGCAACTGTTTTATTTAGATAAAACTTTACCATTTAGAAGCCATGGTTGTACTAAATGGCTACTCTCACTAATTAGTAAATTAATTATATATTTTTTGTCATGATATATTTCCTTAATTAAATGATAATATTTAACAACTATTTCATTTAGATAAAACTTTATCATTTAAATTTCAAAAAATTTAAATCATATTCAAACTAAAAGTCTATAATAAGGAATTTATAAACTTAAATCTCGCACAACAACCTACGTTTTCTTTTCAAAAAAACAACAACACATATTTTGACTAAGGGATAAGATTTAACAATAATTTTTAAAAAAAAACTAAATTATATTCAAATTGAAAGTCTATTATCAAAATTTTCTAAACTTATATCTCATACAACCCATGTTTTTTGTTTTTGTTTTTTCCTCGAGTTGCATGATTTAACAATAATTAAAAAAATAAAAATCTATTCCAACTAAAAGTTTATTATAAAAAATTTCTAAACTCAACTCCCACACACGACACAACCCATGTTTTTGTTTTCATTTTTTTTTTCTCAAGTTGCATCTTACAGTATTAAATTAACATTTTATTAGGGTACTTAGGCATAAGATTAACAATAATTTAATTTAGATATAACTTTATCATCTAAGTTTTATAATTTAAATTCTACTCCAATTAAAAAGTTTATTATTAAAAAATTTGAACTTATATATATTCAACTATGGCTTCTCAATACAATCTCTCTTAACCAATCATCTATAATTAAATCTCACACAACACACCCCATGTTGTTGTTGTTGTTGTTTTTTTTTTTTTTTTTAAATGCAACTTATGCTTATGTTTTAATATAATAAATTCATCTTACTTATTATTCTTTGCTTCAAAATTTGTGTGCATGATATTATCTCAAAAGAAGTTTACTATAAAGAAGCCAAATAATGGACACCCATTTAAGTTCTTGGTTATTTTATGTAAGTTTTTATTTATTTTTTTTATATTCTCAAATTTTGAACTCTTTTGTGTATGTTTTGACTTTTAATTTTGTTAGTATATTTAATTTGTGAGTGTATTGATTTTTTCAATTAGACTATTATTAAGAAAAAATAAGTATTGAGACACTATTTTGTTTATTATTTTTTATGCTAGCTAGGGCATAGATTAAACATAATCCAAATAAGAATGATCAAACTCATTCCATATTATATTAAGAAATTAACACAAAGCACAAAGAGAATTTTAAAATATAAAAATAGATAAACATTGATAAAGTCTAAACTTTAAACAATCATAACTTAAAGTACTTATTTTTATTAAAATTATTTACTTATTTTATAATTTATTTTTACTATTTATTTAATAATTTAGTTTTAATTATTTAAAATTTTTGACCTTACATATGAATTTTCATCAAGTCGTACAATCAAGGATAAAAGTATTATGACAAATAATTTAATATCCTAAATAAATAAATAAAAATTTAAAGTTTAATATAATCAAACTAATAAAGTCCCACAAATACATCTAATTTCAGACCTCACATTTTATTCTTAGTTTTTCTTATTAATGATTTAAAAAAAAAAATTAAATAGTTATAATAGAAGAGTGGAAATTAAAACCCTAAACGACTCATTGGGAAATACTAAGAAATGTCACTTTGTACTATATGAGTATTGGCTTGATTATTAAAATATTTGATAAAACTACAACTACTTGAAAAAATTTTAAACTATTGAGCAAAACAATTACTTATTTTGAAAAGAGTATTAATTAGAAGAATGGAGGTTTTGCTTCTTTTTTTTTTTTCTTTTTTTTTTTTTAAATCCTCTAAACGCTTGCAATGAGGTTGGTATATATATAATTGATTTGGTTATATCATTCTAGCTTTGACACTAGTAGGGGTGTGCGCAGATCAGATTGGGTGGGTAAAAGCCAATATTTTTATCCAATCTGCTACTAGTGGGTTGTGAAAATTCCAATTTGCCACCGACCCACCAAAGTCTAAATCTGGCAGATTGGTTACAAATTTTGGTGATTTCAACTTGGTGGGTTAGGCGGGTTATGCGAGTTGGAATTAACAATGTTATTTTTTAAAAAAATTATCACAATCTACAATTTATTATTGCACAATCTCAAAATATAACTAATGCACACAAAAAATTAAAGGTTGATTTCATTGAATAATCTCAATTCCAACACAAACATAGGGTCAATAAAAAAGAGATATATCATCTTTAATAGACCTTGTCTCCACAAAAAGGGAAAAAGAAAAAGAAAAAATAGTAGTCTGCTGCCTTACAACTAAAGAAAATTAAATCAACGAACCAAAGTCTTAACATTCCCAAAATCACATCAAGGGTTCAAAATAATAACATACCAACATAACAAATAAATTTAAAAGTGGTATGCATGGTCTCAAGATTTACAAGAATATATGGGACCCAAATAAAAAATACAAACAACGTACTCAAGAAAAATATAGATACAACCATTAAGCAATACAAGACATAAAAATAACTACCTTTGTGGTTGTCTAGGAGAGTACACAGTTGATGGAAGGTGGAGAATTGAAGGGATAAAAAAAAATTAAAAAAATAAATAAATAAAGAAGAAAGAAGAAAGAAGAGGTTTCAAAAAGGTCGAGGAAGAAAAGGACAAAACAACATGAAAGAGGGAGGGAGAGGAAGTGGCTGAAAGTGAAGGCTAAATACAGAGTGTATGTAGTATACGGCAGAAGTGATTTTAGGGTTTCAATGTTGACTTTTTATATTTTGTATAAGGAATTGATTGATTAGCAGTAAAAATTGATTAGGTGAATTCATTAACTTTATATACAGAATATATGGTTGATCAATTTGAACTAATATATATATATATATATATATTTTTTTTTTTTTATGTGTAATTAAGCAAGTGGGTCAGGTTGTAGTAGGTTGAAAATGTTTCAATCCGTTGTCCAACCCAATCCGCTATTTTGGGCATCTATCCAACCCAAACAACCTAACTTAATGACCTACACAGGGCGAGCGAGTTAGCTACGGGTCGAGCGGGTTGGTAGGTCAAGCGGATATTCTGCACGCCCCTATTTGAGAGTGACTTATAAATGTCCATTAACACTTTTAGACATGGTGTTATGTTACAACCTCTTCTGGTCATATTGTTAATGCCATGTTATCTTCTGCTACCTCTTTGTAGGGCTTTTCTTTCTCTCATACTTATAGGCAAGATAATGTGTTAGCATATGCTTTAGCCAATAATACGAGATTTTTATTTCCTTTATTAGTCTAGATGGAGTCTATTTCTCCAAATATTTATAGTTGTTTTGTTTTAGACTTATTACCAATTCAATAAAAAGTACGCTGATTTTTTTCTCCCAAAAAAAAAAAAAAAGTTGTGCAAAACGGTTTCTAAGACTTATGTAATAAATTTTACAATATTCCTAATATCAGCCATCATATTTTGTAGGGTCACCTTCTCAGACCCGGCCCAAGATGCTTGGGACCTTAGACTTGTGAGCCCGGTATAATGAAATTATAGAGAGTGGGCCAAAGAGCTAGGCTTTTGGTTTATGAACAACGATAATCGCGACGTTCTTCATGGATTGAGTCTACCAAAGAGGATTGCTCCTCGGCACAGTCCAAGGAGCTTTTTCCGGTGCCTCTAGTGGGATGGGGAGTCTCTGCCCCGCCCCTTCTGTCTCTCTCTCTTCCCTTTTTATAGTATTTTCCTTCTTCCTGAATGGGGTCCCTAGGGTAGGTGCTTGTCCCATTAGCCCTTCCCTCTAGTTGTTGGGAGTGGTTGTAAGGACAGAGAAGTATGGCCGTGTCAGGCTCAAGGTACTGAATGCAATAATGACAGTCTTTCCCTTAGACACTTCCGTTTTTTCCGTTGTCCTTTTCTACTTTAGTGTTTTTCCTACTCTGTGGAACGATATGGAGTGTTACTACCAATGGCAGGTTGCCTCTCTCATCCTCGGCTATATCCATGCCAAGGAGGATTTTCTCATGACCAATGAGGGATTTTTTCTTGGGCAGTGTAGACATCGACGTGAGCCTATTGGTCTTTTTCCCTCGACATATTTAATTACATTAAAAAGGTTTATGAATATCTAAGATAATATAATTAATTACTTAATTAATTAATAAATTGTAAAAAATATATATGAATAAAGAATGTAAGGTGAAAGTCAAAAGCCTTGTAACTTGATTGGTTGACACTTCCTAATATTTCCAATGAAAAATTTTAGGGCTATTCTGCGCGGAAAAAAAAAAAAGAAAAAAGAAAAAAGAAAGAAGTTGATTCTGAATGCAAGTTAATTTCCTTTTTTTTATACTCGATTTTTATTTGACCTCTTAGCAAGTAGCGCACACACACTTAAAGGTTGGGATGTGAGTGTTTGTTTTATAACATTGCCCTAAATCATAGGGCTTAGGGTAATTGTTAGTGTACACTATTTGTTACACACATTGTATACACAAGTTAAAAATAACATATATATATATATATAAATAAATATTAAAAAAAAAAAAAACCTAAAAATGTGACTTCAAGTCACAATTTTAGTTCAAAACTTGTTCAACGGGATAAAGGAAACTTGAGAGAATGATCTAGAATATGAGGAAGTGACTAGAAGAGAAGCAATTGGGTTAGAGTACGAATCTTTTGGAGTAGTCTTAGCCTAGGAAACATAATGTAATTGCCTTCGAGAATAATCATGTTGTGCCAGAGACCTGATGGCTAGATTGATCAATTTCGGGTTAGGAAGAACGAAAAGATTTCATTTCTGGAAAACTTGTATATACTTTATGTATAACTAGTCGCTAACCCGTGCGATGCATGGGATAATTAAACAAAATTTATACACATTCACTTTTATTGGTACAATCATTTGAAAATAATTCTAACTAATACCCAAATGTAAGAGACACATTGACTTACTATTTAAAGTAGCCGTTTGAAGAATTTACACATATTGTGCAACTGAACCTTAATTTCTCATCAACAATAAAAACATGGAAATTCAAAACATGGAAAGAAAATAAAAATTACAACAATTAATTCCATTATCTTTCATGCTATACTTTGTAATTGTAAGGAATTAAGTCAACTCAATTTAAGTAGTTGTAATAAAATTGGCTTCTACTATTCTCTATTCTATAGAGATATGAATATATTTGATTTTTCAAACAATTACCGGTATTGCAATAAAATGATTTATTATTGAAAATAAGAAACAAAGAAAATCTGTCTATAGCTTAAGAAACACAATATACTAAAATTAAAGAGATAAAATTTTCGGAGGACAAAATATTATAGATAATTTTAGAAACAGATTATACACTTAAAAGGGTTAGTAATTTATAGCACTTACCCCCCACTATTAGTATACAGACACCAAGTGTGGTCGTCGTAACCTTTTGAAAGAACCTTCCCCAATTGGACCCTATCAAAAAAAAAAAAAAAAACACCCAATTAACAAAATTGATCCAAAAGGGTCTAAAAAGCATACAAAATCAATTCAGAAAACAAAAATATGAGATAAAGTAATTACTTTCCGCTGCCAATGAAATCGTCTTTTGTATTGATGTTCCAAACTGCAACACTTATCTCTCTAAGGCCTTCAATTAACGAAAACACAAACTTTTCTTGAAATACCGGAGTAATATGACCATCTATACACACACATACAAAAAAAAAAATCAGCATAACTTACTATAACTCTATAGAAGCCTAAAAAATATAAAGAGAAATTAAAGGGGTTGAATTTGATATTTACGTTTGGAGAGAGAGAGTTTGCAGAAACTGTAGTTTTATATTTCTTAACTTGAGAGAGGGGTAAGGTTGCTAGGGTTTTGAGGTGTTATAATGTTTTTATTTTTATTTTTTATTTTTTAAATATTGTGCTGACATGGAAAATTGTGGTGCCAGCAGAGGTTTCGGTTATATATATATATATATATAGATAAAGCAATTTGTAATAAACATTGCCCTAAGGTTTATAGGTGCGATAATTCTCCTAACATCTAATACTAAACCGGTGGCTAAAGTGTTTGAAGTCTAATAACCTAAGTTAAGCAATAAATGTTTAGGAATCATAGTTATAGGTAAAAATAAATAAATAAATAAATAAAAGAAAAAGAAAAGAAAAAAGATAACTATTAATACTTAGGCTAAAATGCAAAACCAGCCTTTTAAATTTATTTTCTCTAAAAAAAAAAAAAAAAAAAACCCTCTAAGTTTCTCTTAAATTTATTTAGTCATCTAACTTTACTTTCGTTCAGTTTAATCCTCTAAATTTTAAATTGATTCAATTAAGGCCTCTCTATAAAATAAAATAAAAAAATTGATGGAAAATATTTTTCAATCATTAATTATATATATTTTTAATTTAAAAATTTTGAAGAAAAAAAAAAAAAAAACAATTGGGCAATTAACCACAACATATAACAAAAATGAATGGAAAAAGCCTTAATTGAATAAATTTAAAACTTAAATGACTAAAATGAGTGAAAGTAAAGTTAGAAAACTTAAATGAATTTTGGTAAAATATAAAAGGTGAATTTTGCATTTTAGCCTAATACTTAAAAGTGACCCAAAGTTTTCTTGCCTCATTGATTGACACCTTGCATGATTGCATCCTTTGTATATTGGCTTAATCTATATATATGTTAAAAGCCAAAACTCAAAGAAAATTCAATTAGATTCTCAATTTTGCGCCATGTGTTTCATCTAATTTTTAATTTTTGTGCCTAGTAAATTATCTATATATATATATATGTTAAGAGCTAAAGTTTAGAGAAAATTCAATTAGATTTTAATTGAATTCTCAATTTTGTGTCACATGTCCTATTTAATTTTAAATTTTGTGCCAAGTGAATTATCGAGTGTAAAAATCGAAGAGTCTAAATCCAATTAGATTCAAAATTGGATTTCAATTGGAGTCCAATTTTCCGCCACGTGTCCATCTTTTTTCTTCTTTTTTTTTTTTAAAAAATAAAAATTTGTGACAAGTAAATTATTGGATGCAAAAACTGAATAGTCTAAATCCAATTAAATTCTAAATCATATATATAATAAGAAACTATTACATATTTTAGAAATGTATTGTTTAAAAAAAGTATAAGTTAATATTATGTATAATTTGAACATCTTCTAAAAAAAAAATGTATAATTTGAATGGTATAATTGTGATTGTTTTTTACTAGTATATAACCCATGCATGATGATTTGTAATAGTGCTATTGATGTTAGCTTGAGTTATAAAACATATAGGATATTAATTTGACTAGGACATTTGGAGATACTAAAATAGTTTTTTCTTACAATTTTCATGATATTGGTTACTTCAAGTTTCTCATTACATTGCTATTATGTATATAATTTTTAAAATCACTATTGGATATACAATATTAATTCACAATAATTTTCAGTAAAATTCTACTAAATACAATACAAAATAAAAGAATAAATTGGTCCAATAGTTTCTCCTAAATTGAATGAGGATGCGTGTATGAGATCGTTCAGGTCAATTATAATTTGTTATATTGAAGATCTTGGCATACAAAATATCTGAATAGAAAAAGTATAAAAAAATGCTCATTAGTTCAAAGAAAAAATAACAGCAAAAATCTAAACAATTTCATTTGTATGGAAAGCTAATAAAAGCAAAATTCAATTTTGAATCTAATTAAATTTTCTCTAAGCATTGTATATATATATCAGTTAGTAATGGACCGTATATAGTCATGGTATATATATATATATATATATATATGTTTAGGTTTTTTACGGTTTATTTATATTGAACTCTTCGTTTTCTACATTGAATTAACTCACCTGACACAAAAATTAAAAAAAAACTTACATTAGATGAGACACATGACATAAAATTAACTGTAATTGAATTCTAATTTTTATATTGATTTAACTAACTTGGCACAAAAATTTAAAAATTTAGATTAGATGAAAAATGTGGGGCAAAATTGGACTCTAATTGAGTTTGAATTTGAAATCAAATTTGATCTTCTTTCAACTTTACCTATTAATATATAAATATATATATATATATATATATTGTACCTGAGCTTTTGCACAAGACTGCATACTAGTTGAGTATAAAAATCAAAGAATCCAAATCCAGTTAAATTCTAATTTGGATTTCAATTGGAGTTCAATTTTGCGCCACATGTTCATCTAATTTTTAAAATTTTGTAGCAAGTGAATTATTGGATGTAAAAACCGAAGAATCTAAATCCAATTAAATTCTAAATCATATATATATAATGAGAAATCATTACATATTTTAGAAATGTATAGTTTAAAAAATGTGTGAACTAATACCATGTATAATTTAAACTTCTTATAAAAAAAAATTTATAGTTTAAACCGTATAATTGTAATTATTTTTAATTATATCCGTACATATACACGGGTTACACACTAATAATATTTAAGGTTGACTCGTATTTGTCGGTATTTTCTCCAACCTATTCCATCATTTAAAATGTTGTGTCTTTCTCTTTCCCCCATTGAGCTATGAATGATCGTACTTACTTCTTTATAATACACCTCATTGCATTGGTAGTTTATGGGTCTACACAATGATAATGATGTGGCTATTCAATGCCAAATTGCAAACTAAACTAAAAAATGGAGTCATTTTAATACCATAAAACTATATAGTTTTGGACCAATTGAGTCCACGTCAAGAAAAAAATGGTTGCTTAAGATAAATAAATAATTTCCCTACCCCCTTTTCTCCGATGGCTCTAAATCGAAATACTATTATCAATACTGGAAGTTGTTGCCACCAATCCCCCTCTCAATCCATAACCACAGCCACCTTCGTCAATCACGTCTCCAAACTAAAGCCGCCACTACCTCAAACCCATTCTCACTTTTATCAAATTAATCATCACCCCAAACTTTCTTATTTACCCAATAATAAAACAGATGGTAATTAAATGTTTACTTTGTACTAGTAATGCAAATTTTAAATTATTGTATATTAATTTTTTATAAATATGAACAATATTATACATATTTATTTAATTTATAATGTCAATTTTACGTGGCTAATACAATATCGACTAATAATTTTTCTTTTTCTAAAACAAAAGAGAAAAAAGAGAGATAAACTACTTGTTGCATATACATTATTTTACACAGTTTTATGTATCGGACTATCCTAGAAAATTTTATATTGATATATTTAACTTTTTACTAATTTTTTTAACCGACTATCCCAGAAAATTTTCCAAAGAGCTGACACTGTCGCCGCCCCAAGCCATTATTGCAACCATGCCACCGTCACGGGCTATTATGACCACTGAAAGCTGCCAAGACTTTGTGTCGATCTAAAAAGAAGGGGATGATGTTTCTCTTTTATAATCTTTTGTTCAAAGATTTTTAATTATAAATTTAAAATGATACAACACATTTTGATTGTATCAGCCATAGAGATTACATGTTTAGTTTGAATAGAAATTGATATAAGCACGAATATTCAAAAAAAATTAAAACATTTTAAGGTCAAAATCAAAATAAACCCAAAATTTAAATTTAAAAGGTGAAATTTACACTTTAATCTAACAGTTTTAATTCAAATTGTTTTTGAATAATCCTCCAGTCCTCACACTAATCGTTAGCGGAATCTCTTACCCACTTCTCAATGTAGTTGATAATATTTTTTTGGCTACAATTGTCAATGTAGTTCATTAAAATTACAGTGATTTTTAATTTTTTATACTATCTTAATGTGAAACCAGAGAGCTCATGAATATAAAAAATAGGGAAAAATATAATTACCCAAAAAGAATCGTACAGTTGAGGCAGAGAAGAGGTTGAGAAAATTGGGAGATACAAGGCAGCAAGTGGACCCAATGAACCTAATCTTTTTTTCGAAACACGTAACACAGTAGTGCACTTATAATGTTTCCAGACACGTGGCGGTGAATCCAATTCTGCTCTCTCTCTCTCGTCCTTCGCCGTACTACGAAGTCTACAACCCACGTGACTCACTATCTAACCTGTTCGTCTTGGGCTTCGTACCACTTCCACTTTATTTTACCGGCCAAACAGGTTTCATCCACCAAACTCCAAAGCCCTTATAAAAAAAAATTTTTGAATCTTTTTTCTTAATTATTTTTTTTTAAAAAGACAAAAAAAATGGAATCTTAGTGGCCATCTTCAAATCTTTGATTTAAAAATGAGAAATACTAACGAGTGCACTTAAAATGTTGGTTAAAAATTTAGTTAAAGAAAATTTTTATTGGAAAAGAAAAAAAATTAATATTTTCACAATTTTTTTATTTTTCATAAAAGTGATATTAAAACTTTCTTAAAATGGATTCTTAACTAGTGCTCTAAGAACATTTGTTAGCATGACCCTTTAAAAATAAGAGTTATATAACTTTTGTTTTCTTTTGAGGATGAGGAACGAGCTCTATAACTTATACTTTTATGGAAAAACTTATTATTTTTTTAAAAAAATTTATAATATTTTCACAATAATTTTATAATAAATCTTAGGTAGTTGGTTATTATTAGCTGTTATTAGTAGACAAAAAAATTATATATTAATTATAAATTAAAACGAGTAATAACTTGTTACATAAAATTTATTATAAAATTGTATTAAATATATTGTGACGTAATATTTTTGTAGGGGAACAATTTGGTAGCCAAATCCTTATTGTTGCAAGTCTTGGTCCAAAAAGTCCAACACAATGAATTCTTGTAGAGTATGGATTAAAGAACTCGGTTTAAGTAAGTTAAATGGAATATTGCATGGGGTAAGGGAACACACGAACAAGAACAAAAGCCATTGTATTGAAAGATCATCCGGAATGATAGGGCTTAAACTTGATTTACGGATACAGGTTAGTGTAATAGGATTCCTTTGCATGTTACAGTATTTCCCTCTCTCCTCCTCTCCCCCTTTCTTACGGGGACTTCTATATATTATATAGGCCTTTTCTTGTCATCTGGGCTTTACACTTGTCGATCATCTAAACTCCCACTTGAGCACCCTTCCTATCAGACATCTCTCTCAGTTCTTTGTGAGTTGCGGTAGTCAAGGTAGCACTGTTTAGGGGTCTTCTCTATATTAATGCAGCCAGGAGAGTAGCTGTAGTGCATTCAATATGGTGGTGGCAGCATTTGCTTAGATATTTCGGGTTTCCTTCATTTTCACGTATTTAGGAGAGGGGCTTCAGTGGCTGGGATGTACTTTCGCTCTAGATTTTCAATGTCCGAGGAGAAATTCCTCCTCGGACATGTTTTCTGTTCCCAGTGGTGTTTGAATATGGATTGCTTGAGTCACGTTGACTCCTCGGATGGGCTGGTGTCCTCGGACGGGTCCAAGGTCTAACCTGTTATTTTGGGCCATAGTCCTCACCATTTTTATTTTGATTGAGAATATAAATTAAGACTATCAACAAACAAGTCGGCTGACTATATATATATTCAGCTTAATATTTTTTTATTGAAATTTATTACTTCAACATTATTTTTATTGTTGATTTTTTTTTATGATCTTATTTTAGTTGTCGATACTATCAGAGAAATTGATACAATTAATGAGTTTTACTTGTTGCCATAAATGGGTTTCTAAAAAAAAAAATTGTTGCCATAAATGGGACCATTGATACTAAAATTAGGTGAGTTTCTGTCATATACCATAATTCTTCTTCTTCTTCTTTCTTTTTTTTTTTTGGAGAATGAATACCATACTTCTTTTGGTCCCGAAAACCATGCTTCATTCCAAAGATGTAAGTAAAAGGTATGGTCTAAGGTCTCTACAGACTGATACAGCTATAGTTTACATGCTTAATTTTTTTTTAATATAAAAAATAGTAAACTTTATTCAATTACAATTACTTCAACCTTTTGAGGCAAGGCATTATAGAGGACGCAACTGCTAAGCATGTTTATCAAGATTCAAAACCATACAGACAAGGTTTTATTTGAATCGGTTTTTTAAGCTATATGCCTATATCTACATCTACACAAGTACAGAGTACACAGATTCTTGAAAAAAAAAATATCAATACTATTATTTAAGAGGCTTTCTCATTCTTAAGCTGATATTAAAAAGAAAATCCTTACACTTTACAAAATAAAATTGGAGGACAATTCGATAAAAATATATTCTTAAATCCCACTAAAACATTACCTATAAAGACATAACTACTATATTGTTGGTTTTCAAATTGCATTATCCAGTTATATATATATATATATATATATATATATATATATATATAAAGAGGATTCCTCTCTTTTAACTGGACTTTTTTGTGATTCAAAAATACTCTCATTAATGAAATGTAATTTCATTTAGAAACAGGGTTATAAATATCAAATAACAATTTTTTTTTTTTTGAATTCAAATAGATAACTCCTAAAATTTAGAATTTTTTTCATTTCACGTTCAAAAAAGAAATTACAATTACTACTTATCTCTAAAATTTATCATTTTTATTTGTTTGAAAAATAAAAAGTATATATTCCTAAATTATATTAAATACAAATTATTAACCTTTATCCAAAAAAGTAGAAGAGCCAATGAGCACACGCGTGCTCAGAGGCTAGTACTATATATAAGAGGATTCTCCTAGTTGAACTAAACTTTTATATGGTTCAAAAATACCCTCATTAATGAAGGGTAATTTCTCTTAGAGATAAGGTCATAAATGTTAAATAACAAATTTTATTTTGAATTCAAAAATAGAACTCCTAAAATGTATGATTTTTTTCCCTTCATGTTCATCTTTTTATTCCTTAAAATTTAGCATTTTTATGGTAAAACACCCCAATTTTAAAAATAAAAAATTAAGAAAACTTCTAAAATTTAGCTTTCTTTCCCTTCACGGTCATATTATTTTTCCTTATTTCTAAGTTAATCCTTTTTATTTGTTTGAAAAAAAATATATTTCTAAATTATAATAGATACAATTTTTTAACCTTTACTCAAAAAAATAGAAAAGCTTCTGAGCAGACGCAATATATAACACGCATGCTAAGAGGCTAGTGTGTGTATATATATATCCCATTCACTTACTACAATAAATATGTAAAATTGTGTTCCATTTTAAAATTCCACTAACTTTTCTTATCCACTTACTTTTTTTTTTTTAAAAAAAAAAAAAAAAAAAAAAAAAAACTACTTATTAGTTATCATGTACATATTATTTTCAAAAGTCAAAACTTCTCATAATCATTTGCTACACAATTACAGAAAAAAAAATTTGTGATAATTTTTAATGTTAACCACCACAAATTTCTAATAAAGAGAAGGAAGGTACTCTATGAGAAGAAATTAGTAGATTATGTCAAATAGAGAAAAAATAAGAGCAATGAGATCCAAGAATTTTATTGAATAAGTTTCAAGGTTTTTTATTTTTTTTTTTGGTTGATATATATATATATATATATATATATTTTGGGTTCTTCTTTCTATTTTACAATATTGATGTAATAAAAATTTATTTTCAAAAAGTCTTTTCAGTCTTTCTTTCCTGGGGAATTTTTCAGGTTCTTTTTAGCACTTTTTTGCAAATTACTTATTTGTGCATCCACTTTGCATATATGTGATTACTTTACAAATTGAAAATAATTAATCTTTAGAAAGAAAAAATAGAAGAGCCTTTGAACACATGCTCTTAGAGGCAAGGGCGGCTCCACTTGGGCCGAGGGGGTTCAAATGAACCCCTTGAATTGAACCCAAAAAAAAAAAAATTTCTTATAATATTTCCTTTCTTGACACTTAAAATAAAAATTTGAACACCTTAACCTTAAACCCAACTGAAATAAACTTAAATATAATCATTTTCACAATATCTTAACCTTTTTAAACACAAAGAAAAATCTCAATAAGAAATCAATTTGATCTAAATTTGGAAAAAAACTTTAATTAGCCCAACAACAAAAGTAGAATTTGCTAATCTTAAACCTTAGAAAAAGCTCATTTAAATCTTAAGAAATTTTAAATAAATCAATTAAATGAAAAATTAGTGGATGAATGATTTCTTGACTTTGTACATTAAAACAGATGTAGCTAGTAGGATTTGATATCGCTTAGAATCAGTAGGTTGAACGCTATGGCTTCAGTGGGCTACTGAATTGTGGAAGGTCTACAAAAGCAAACACGCTATCAAAAGGGAACCGGAGAAGATCAGCCAAACACCCTCCGATGGCAAAGTTAGTCTCTTACAGGAATGGAATTCCAACTTTTTGGGAGTCAAGTCTCAGAATGTTCTTACCTTCATTTGGTTTAGACCGGTCCTTTATATAGGGACCCTGGGACGGTTATTTGTCCAATAACTTCCCCAAGATTTGTGGAAGCCAATGAGTCTGGAGATAACTTCCTCAACGGCTACTAAAGTTGTAACCGCTAACAGAAGTTAACTCATTCAAGGAATTCATGGGGATAGCTACGGGTTTAGTAACCATTCCAAAGAGTCGAAAGTTTCCTAAGTGTTGCGTGTTCATCTGTCCATTGTATGACGGTTTGGTCGTCCCTGGACATCTGATAATCGTCCATGGACGACCTTTATGGATGAGTTTATCGTCCATGGGAGACTTCATTGTTCAAGAGCGATGTTATCATCCATGAACATCTTTTCTTCTTCTTGGGTGATTCTTGACCTTGCTTGCTCTATTGGCTCTAGACGATCCTTATGGACGAACTAGAGTTTGACTAATTTTTCACTATCCCATCAGTTGCCCCTTTGTTCAAAGGGCCGTCCAGGATATTGTCGTGATTTAACGTGTGTTTATGTGATTTTAAATAAAATTTACCTTTTATGTGAGCCACGTGTTGCGGAGCTGTTGGTTGGCCAGTTGTGTCAATCTTGTTTCCCAAAAGAACCGCCACGTGTCAATTTTTGAGTGGCACGCATCGTTTCACTGACCCTGTTTCTGGGGCCTATAAATAGTGCATTCTCTTTCATGCCCCTCACTTTCCTCTCATTTTCCTTTCTGCCATCTCGTCCAAGAGCCTCGCCTAGCTCTCCTCCTAGTTCTATCAGGTATTTCCTCTTTCTTTTTAGGCTTTCATCTTGAATCTTTCTACATTTCCACCACGTCTTTGTCTAGTAGTTTAGAGAAGGAGATAGACGAGTACCAGGATGATTCTTCTGGAAGTGAGGGTAGTGATGAGAGTAGTGTAGGTAGCTCGTCCTTTAGCGATTCCTCAGACGAGTATTATTCGTCTGGGGTTCCTGGCATTCCCTTGGAGGAATTTCAGGAACTACAACGTAGGATGGCTTCTGGATCTGGGGCTAGCTAGTCCAAATGGCTTAGCCCTCCTCAAGACGAGGAGGATGTCATTTATAGTTGTGCCCTAGAGTGGCATCCACCTTAGATGCTGTCAAGTTAAAAACTCTTGTAGATAGATACCAGATTCCTAGAGAGCTTAACCCTCATCTACCCAAGGCTGGAGATTGGTGTTGTTCTCTTTCCTATGGTTTAAGGGTATACACTTCCTACCTTTTAGCTGGCCTTAGGTTTCCTCTAAATTCCTTTTGTAAAGACCTCTTCCAAATGTTGGGTATTGGACCTAACCAGCTCAACCCCAATGGCTGGAGGACGATAGTCGCCATGCAAGTGCTATGGCATGAGGCACTGGAAGGGAACTGTCCAATTACGGTGGATGAGTTCCTTTACTGTTATAAGCCCTCGGAAATAAAGAAATTTGCTGGTTTTTACCAGTTCTCGTTCAGGGGCTCTTATTACAGTTTAATAAAGGGCCGTAGCTCGTCTGACGGGTTTTGGAAAAAAGAATTTTTTATTATTTCTAGAAATTGGACTGGGGACCCAGCTAATGTGGGTAATCCCCCTTTCCCACCTTTTACCAGCCCTTTAGGTCGTCTTCGTCCTGAGAGTATATTTCCTTTCCATTTTATTTTGTTTTTCCTTACATGTTTTCTATCTTTCAATCATCTAACTCTTTCTCTTGGTGATGCAGCTGTTATCCGTCCACATTTGGACAAGCTTTACTTGGATCGGATAGACGAGGTTCATACCTTCCCTGGGAGAACTTATCACGATTTGGTTACTCTCAGTCGTCTAACAACTTGGGGGCTTGGCCCAGTACCTACTGCTGAAAATCTCAGTCACGAATAGACTACCCGTCGAAGTAAGTATCATCCACTTTATTTCATTTCTTTCATTTTTCTTTTCTTTTTTCTTAAAATTTGATTTTCCTCGTCGCAGGGATAACTACAATGAGGGAAAACAAAGAAAAAACAATAACTAGTGGGGACGAGGATGTTACTGCACCCCCAACTGCACCACCAGTCGTCTAAGTGACTTCCGTCCAAGCAGAGAAAAGAAAGTCTAAGTCGATATCCAGTGATGTGGATCTGGACGACCTTCCTAGTCGTCAAGGCCCCAAGAAGCAAAAGTCTGGTAAGACTTCTCTTCCTAAGGTTCCCAAATTTACACCTCCGACGATGAACCTGGACGACCCTCCGGTGGATGTGGAGCCTGTCCAAATAGTCCATCCTGTCCAGACTAATCCTTCTTCCCCTCCAGTCAAAGCTTCTCGCAAGCCTAATTCGTCAAAGCCATTTGATCGTCCTTCCAACCTGGTTCTGGACGAGGGCTATACATGGAGGGCGTTCAAAAAAATCGTCACTGAGCATGAAGTCAATGAATGCTACAACATGTCAGTGAAAGAATTTGAACGTTCTGGCATCCATGATCTTTTTAAGGTACATCTTTCCCTCATCCTTGCGTATAAAAATATATATTTATTAATTTAATTTATTATTATTATTATTTTTGAATAGGATGTCTAACTCCCTTTCGTCCATATGCAGGCTATGTCAAAATTTTATACAGCAACCTGCCAAGCTAAGGAGTTTGCTACAGAGGCTAAGATGGCTAAGGACAAAGCTAAAGAGCTGAACAATGAAATTCTGCTAAAAAAGGGGGAGGTCCTTAGGTTGACTGAAGATTTTAACCGTCTACAAGGAAGTGAGACGAAGTTGAAGAGCGAGGTGAAAGAGCTTAAAGCTGATAACATAGAAAAAGATACTCGTATTGTCTACCTTGAAGGACAAGTCTCTGAGTTTGTCTCGTCCATAGAAAAAGCACGTGAAGAAGCCATAGCAGCCTTCAAGAAGTTTGACGAGTACAAGAATCGTCTAGACAGCCACTATGCAGCTGGCTATGAGGACTTTCGTGCTGATGCTAAGGAAACATATCCTGACTTGGACTTCGATTCTTTCAAGCTTCCCTTTGCTAATGAAAGTTCCTTGTTGCAGACGAGTTCTGAGGACGTCAATATAATGGACGATGCTAACACTGAAGTGACCTAGGAGGACCCCAAGACTAGCTTGCCCAAGTAATTACATTTTCCATAGAAAATTTATTTTACTTTTATTTGGAAGTGCCCATTGTTTTGGGCTTTGTTCTTTACTTAATAATGGAGATGTAGTGAGATAGTCCTTCAGATCTTGGAAGGCCTTTTGACATTCGTCTGTTCATTCGAATACCTTCCTGAGGACTTTGAAGAAAGGTAAACATTTGTCTGTGGCTTTCGAAACAAACCTGTTCAAAGCAGCAACTCGCCCATTGAGGGATTAGACTTCCTTGATATTCTTCGGTGGTTCCATATCCAATATGGCTTGGATCTTGTCTGGATTCGCTTCAATTTCTCTTTACAAAACCATGAACCCTAGAAACCCTGACGATACTCCGAATGCACACTTACTTGGGTTCAATTTCATCTTATATTGCCTAAGTGTTTCAAAGGTTTCCTATAGATCGTCCAAATCGCTTCCCTCGTCTATGCTCTTCACAAGCATGTCGTCTACATTCTGCCTTATTTGTGGACGAAACATGTGATTAACCAACCTTTGATAAGTTGGCCTTGCATTTTTTAGACCAAAGGGCATCACCTTATAGCAAAACAAACCTTGACTGGTAATGAAGGAGGTCTTTTCCTGATCAACTTCGTCCATCTTTATCTGATTATATCCTGAGAAGGCGTCCATGAAGCTCAACAACTGATGGCCAGCTGTAGAGTCCACCAATTGATCAATGCGTGGCAAAGGATAACTATCCTTAGGATAAGCCTTGTTCAAATCAGTGAAATCTACGCACATTCTCCACTTGTCATTTGCTTTCTTCACCATCACCATATTGGCTAACCAATCCGGGTAATAGATTTCCTTAATAAACTGTGCTGTGATCAGTTTCTAAACCTCTTCCTTGATTGCCTTATCCCGCTCAGGAGTGAACACCCTCTTCTTCTGATGAATAGGCTTAGAAAAAGGGTACACATTCAATCGATGAGTGATTACGCTTGGATCGATTCCCGGCATGTCGTCATGACTCCATGTAAAAACATCGATACTCTTTCTCAGGAACTGGATGAGGTCTTTTCTTGCCTTCTCCTTCATACCTGTTCCAATACTGGTGAATTTCTCGAGATCATCTTCTTGCAAAAAGAACATTTTCCAGCACTTCCGTGGGCTCTGCAGCAACCCTTCTTTCCTCAATATTCATTGTCTGCACCTGCTCGTCCAAAGCCATCATGGCTAAATAGCATTATCTAGTTGCCAACTGATCTCCTTGTGCTTGTCCTATCCCGTACTCCGTAGGGAATTTAATTGATAGATGGTAGGTAAATGTTATCGTCTTCCAACTGTTCAGAGTTGGTCTTCCAATAATGGCATTGTATAAGGATGAACAATCCACCATGAGGAAATTGACTTCCCTAGTTATCTGCTGCGGGTATGACCTCACCACTATAGGTAATCTAATGGTGCCTACGGGTTGCACCTTTATTCCTCCGAACCCTATCAATGGTGAGCACACTGGATGAAGTTGATCCCGCCTAAGCCTCATTTGTTGGAAGGCAGGGTAGTACAATATATCTACTGAGCTTCCATTGTCAACTAACACTCTCTTGGTTGTATAATCTACAATAAGCAGAGTAATGACAATTGCATCGTCATGCGGGTGATGGATCCCTCAGCATCTTCGTCGGTGAATGAAATAGCCGGCTCGTCCATTGATCTCGTCCTTGGTGATCGTCCAGAAAGTTGGACGTTTTGCACCACTTTGAGATACGTCTTCTTTGACTTGGAAGATTGTCTCGTCGAGTTTCCTCCTATGATAATCCTTATCTCTCCTAGTAGGGGCCGGGACGATTCCTCTATTTTTCCTTTCAACTTCTCATCTTTATGATCCCTTCCAACGAAGTGCCTCAGCTTTCCTTGTCTAATAAGATTCTCGATTTGCTGTTTCAGGTCATAACATTCATCTGTATCATGCCCATGGTCCCTATGGAAGCAACAATATTTACTCTTATTGCGCTTATTGGGATCTCCTTTCATCTTCTTTGGCCATTTTAGAGAAGGGTCATCTTTAATTTGCATGAGCACATGATCAAGTGGAGCATTTAAGGGCGTGTAGTTTTGACTTCTTCCTAAGGGACCTATCTTTCTATTATCTTGTTTCTTCTTATCTTCCGTTCGTCCCTTCTTTGGACGAGGGCCTTGTTCTGAGTGGCGTGCTGGGTGCGCTTCCATTCTTTCAGCTCTTTTCCTCTTCTTGGCTATGATCGCATCTTTTGCATTCATAAAGTTCTAAGCCGAATGGACGAGCTCAGCCATGGTTTAAGGCTCCTTCTCATATAGCTTATGGATAAATAGATCAAAATTAATCCTATTATGGAAGGCCGCCAATAGAAACTTGTCGTCTACCTCGTCCACACTCAGGGCTTCTCTATTGAGGTGAGTGATGAATGATCGCAGGCTCTTATTCTCCCCTTACTCTATGGTCAACAAGCTGGACGAGGAACGCTTATGTCTCTGTCCCCCAATGAAATTGTTAACAAACAACTTGCTCAACTATTTGAAAGAACTTACAGAACTTTGGGGTATTTTGCTGAACCAGACTCGTGCCGGACCTTTAAGGGTGGTAGGGAAGGCTCTACACATGATTTCATCAAGGACCCCTTGAAGGTGCATCGTTGTCTTGAAAGTAGCAATATGATCAAATGGGTGATGCGTTCCATCATACGAATCTAGAGAAGGCAGCTTGAAGTTTGATGGTAGAGGATGACCGTTGATGGAAGTCGTAAAGGGGGAATCAGTTCTGTGGACCAAATCTTCTATAGGATTTGTCCATCTCATGTTCTCTTTCATTTCCTCCATGACTTTCTTCATTTGGTCCATCTCTTCTTTCAAGTGTGGTACCGTTCGTGAAGTGGTGCCTCTTAACTGACTTCCAATTTCAGTATTTTCTCTTTTAGCATGACCCAGTGTTTGTCCTCCTCCTTCACGTTCCTCATGTGTCTGTCTTCTCTAATTAATCTCAATTCTTAACTCTTGGTTTTAGCGAGTCAACTCCGCCATTGCAGCCGCCATAGATTGCACATATTGGACAGACGATGTCTGCATAACTGGTGCAGATTGGCGATCGCGTTAGGGATCGCTTGAAACGCCTCAGCTTCCCTAATGGCCTGGGCTAGTAGCCTTCGATTTGGTCCTGACCATCTAACCTTTTGTTCCGGAAAAGAAAACTGCAAAACAATCTCTCTTCCCACAGATGGCGCCAACTGATATCGCTTAGAATCAGTAGATTGAACGCTCTGGCTTCGGTGGGCTAATGAACTGTGGAAGGCCTACAAAAGCAAACACGCTATCAAAAGGGGACTGCAGAAGACCTGTTAAACACCCTCCGATGGCAAATTTAGTCTCTCACAGGAATGGAATTTCAACTTTTTGGGAGTCAAGTCTCAGAATGTTCTTACCTTCATTTGGTTCAGACCGGTCCTTTATATAGAGACCTTGGGGACGGTTATTTGTCCAATAACTTCTCCAAGATTTGTGGAAGCCAATTAGTCCGGAGATAACTTCCTCAACGACTACTAAAGTTGTAACCGTTAACGGAATTTAACTCATTCGAGGAATTCGTGGCGATAGCTACGAGTTTAGTAACTGTTTCAAAGAGTCAAAAGTTTCCTAAGTGTTGTGTGTTCGTCCGTCCATTGTATAACAGTTTGGTCATCCCTGGACATCTGATAATCGTCCATGGACGACCTTTATGGACAAGTTTATCGTCTATGGGAGACTTCATTGTTCAAGAGCGATGCTATCGTCCATGAACATCTTTTCTTCTTCTTGGGTGATTCTTGACCTTGCTTGCTTTATTGGCTCTGGACGATCTTTATGGCCGAACTGGAGTTGGACTAATTTTTCATTATCCCATTAGGATTGATAATGAAAATATTATATAACAATTTCAAAATACGAAACATTGTATAAGAAAATTATAAAACTTTATGTATTAAAGAATTTTTGTTTTTGCCTTTTAATTTTTTTGTGATGTCGATATATTTAATTTATCTTTTGTTTAAAATTTTATATAATTTATTTTTTATTGAACCTCCTAGAAAATAATTCTAGAGCTGCCACTGTTTAGAGGCTAGTATTAAATTATTTTGATAAAATCATATATTCCTCCAGGTTTGCACATTATGGATTTTTTAAGCCCTTTTCTTTTATATAAAATTTAAATTGTAGTTTTGAATAAAATTTTTAAATAATAATATATTATTTTTAATAGGAAATAATAATATTTTATTAAGTTCAATATTGGTATGGTTACATATTAAGGTTTAAATTGAATAGCGTCTATTTTTTAAAGAAATTATCTTTGTTTTTAATGTAATTATTTAATATATATTAATAAAAAATATTAATTCAACGGTTTTTTTTTTTTTTTTTTTGGAGAAAGAATTCAACAGTTGAATCAATGATCCAACAATTGAATTATTGGCCTAAAGCTTGAACCAATGAACCATCGTATCACTCCTTTGATGGTTCAAAAATTGCATTTTGACAGCTTCTATGATTTTCTTAATTTTTGGACTATAATATATAGAGAGACATGAATGTAGTTTTTTTTAAAATAGAATAAATACAAAATAATATGAGTCATACCGTGCGTTATTCATCCTCATTTTGTTTTATTTATTTTTTTTTTTTTATGAATTCATTTTGTTTTAATTTTGCAAAAACATATAACTTAACATATCATTATCATAAACTCCAAGAGGTTTTTAGGACTTAATGAGATCCGTAAGGTTATGAGTTCGAACCTAGTCAGCATCTTAGTACTACTCACATGAGATTATTCATTGTAATTGCTTAAAGTATATGAGATGGAGGAACTACATGCGGAAGAATAATTAGCATAATTAGGTTTTGAAAAGTTACATACTCCCATATTAAAATATATATTATGAGTACAAGTGTTCCGAAGAAAAGGTTTGTCACATAAACCCAATTTATTAAGATATGTACCAAACAAAAAGTTTGTCACATAAACCCAATTTAGCCGTTCATATAAAGATAGTAAATTATACTATATAAGGATAACATTAAAATATTTTTAAAGACTTTTTTTTTTTTTTTTTGTTGAGAATCAAATATTTTTAAAAACTTGAATAACTAAATTCAAAGTTCAAACAATCAAAATTGAAGCAACACGCAATGTTGAGAAGCTGTTAGTTCAACCAACGTGCATCCAACTACCCCCGTTCCTTCTATTGTCATCGTCACGGTTGTCTGTCAGTGCCATTTATTGAGATAATCACCCTTTAATCAAACGGGACATTTCTGATTTACTTCAATAAACTATAAGAGCATCCACAATGATTAGAGATGGAGGATCAAAAAAAAAAAAAAGAGCATCCACAATGATTTATGTCATCCTACCCTATTTTATTATCCTAAAAAATCACTTTATCAATTATACAATACCATTTTATAATAAATCCAGCATCTCAACCTTTGTTTTACCATACTACATATAAAAATAATATAAAATAAAATAAAAATAATATAAATACATTTCTCACTTCTCTCTCTGAACTCTATTTCTCTTTCTCTCTCAACCACCCACCACCACCACTACCACCACCACTATCTAGCTTCTTAGTCACACCACCCACCTCCGCTAAGCAAAATCCATAGCAAAATTCAGCCCAAATCAAAATCCACCACCCTAAAGCATTGCCACCACCATCAAACCAAAACCAAACAATCAAACCCATTAAAAAAAAAATCACCATCGGAGCCACACCCTAAAGCAACGCCACCACCATCAAACCAAAACTAAACGATCAAACCAAAACCAAAACCAAACCCATTCAAAAAAAAAAAAAATCACCATCAGAGCCACCATCGAAGCTACTGACGATCAACCCAACCGATCCACCCACTGATCAACAGATCCACTAATTCAAACCCACTGATCAACCAATCCAAACCACCATCAACCGATCCTAGCCCATTGATCCAAACCCAGCCTGCTGATCCAACCTTCGAAATCCAAAACCCAACACCGGTGCAAGCTTTGAACGAGAGAGATGTGAGAGAGGGAGTGAGGAGGGAGGAGTTGTGACTTGTGAGAGATAAAGAGAGGAAGTGAGAGTCAGAATGAGAGAGAACAGTTGAGAGAATAAAATAATGTTTTTGATTTTACAATTGAGCTACAGTGCAATTCTACATTTAGAATTGCATTTTAGCACATTGTATTTTTTTTTTTACAATAGTTACATTTTACAACATCTAATGGAGTGGGCATTTTGGATTGAATGGTAAAATAAGCTTAAATTTGGCATTTAGCCTTTCCGTTGTTGATACTCTAACAATCTATTTTTAAAAAATTTCTTATAAAAAATTCGAAATAAAAAAGAAAGACAATAAGCTTCACTTTGCCGCCACTAAGTTAATGTTTCAATTTTTTTTTCCCTTTTTATTATTATTTATGATTTGATAATTGAGAAAGGTGAATATCAGCCATGAATGTTCCAATAAAGAATATAAAGAGGCCCCAGTTTAACTATAAAGTTTTTACTATTTCTGCTTCAAACTCTACCAACCTTTATTATCACTTTTGTTTGATGCTCCATAAATGTGAAATTAAGATTCCTTTCGTTTTTATTGATTAATAACACATTAAATAAATCTTTTGGACTTTGATTTAATGTCCAAAGAAGAATGTATGCGTAATGTCATATATTAACTATGGACAAAATTTAGGCTCAATACTATAGGTACTGTTCCTTAGGTTCTCATCTTAAAATTCAATTATGTGGCTATTTAATTAAAAATTACACTTTCATCCCATGAGAAAAAAATTCACATAGTAGAATTTTAAAATGGGGAACCTAAAGAACAACATTTAAGTACTGTACTTAAGTCTTGTCCATTAACTATAGGAAGTTGTAACTACTCCATAAAAACCAACTAGCTATAATAGCTATTCTCAATGGCATAAACTATTCTCATCAAATGATTTAAAAAAAAAAATTTATACTCATTTATTTTTTTCTAAATAATTCAAAATAAAAAGAAACACAAATAAGCTTCACTTTGCCTCCATTAATGGCTTGTTTGGTGGAAGGATTTTTGTTTTTGTTTTCAAAACAGTAAAAAAAACAATTTTCAGTGTGTGAAAATTGTAGTAACGTTGTTTGTATTTTTTGGAAATACATGTGGGTAGTGTGTGAAAATACGTGTAATATTGTTTAAATACTGAAAATTGTTGTTTAAACAACGATAACAAACAGGCCCTGAAATTGAAACTAGTTTTCAAATAATAATTTTTATATTGTGTGTTTATCTCCCACTTTTAAGAACAATTTTCAAAATACTAAAAAAAAAAATTGTTTGGGAAACCATTTCTATTTTTGAGATTTAAAAAAAAATTACAAAAAGTAAAGTGTAGAATATGTAGATTATTATTATTATTTTTTTTGTGTGGATAATGATAAGGGAGTAGAGCTCATATACCCTTTTTTTTTCTAATAATAATGATAAGTTTTAAATTTGAAGTGTGAGACCCACAAGTGAATTGGCATCTCCTCATGCACAAAGTGTTTGGGGGTTTAGGGGGGAAAGAGTTTGAGCTGCGGGGTTAGTAGCATGTTGTAATTATTTCTCAAAAAAAAAAAAAAAAAAAAAAAAACTCTTACCAAAAGTTAATGTTTCAATTTTTTTAAATGATTTGATAATTGAGGGAGTTGAAGAGGTGCGGTTTAGCTATAAAGTTCTTCCTGTTTATACTTCAAAGCTCTGCCAACCTCCTATTATCAATTTTGTTTAATGCTCAATAAATGTAAAATTAAGATTCCTTTCATTTTTATTGATTAACACAACACATTCAATGAATCTTTTTGGACTTTGATTTAATTTCCAATAAGAATGCATGCATACTTGTCATATATTAACTATAGTAAGTTGTAACTGCTCCATAAAAACAACTAGCTGTCATAGCTTTTTTCATTAGCATAACTTATTCTTATCATATGATTATATATATATATATATATATAATTTTATAATTTGATAATTACAATGAGGATGGTGGATTTGAATATTAAATGTCGTGGTTAAAAATACCAGAAAAATGTCAACTAGTTGAGCTATAAAACTTTTGACATTTCTAGAATAAAAAAGTCATCTTTAAGGATAAAAATATTGTAATTTTTATTATTTTTTATTTTTTATTTTGTACAATTCAATATGTGGGGAGGAGAGAATTGAACTTGATGTGTGTGTTTAGTATTAGTTTTTTTTGCTAAAAATGTGCTAAAATATGTTTATACTTTGAAAAAATGAGATTAAAAAAAAAAAAAACGTAAATAAAAGCTAAAAACTAACTAAATAAGCTGAACACAAACGAACACTCATGTCCTCTTTAAAAATATAAGGAAGTGTTGGTTGAGTTACAACACTCTTAACAATAAAAGTATTATCCCATTTTTTTTACATTAATAAAAATACTGAATTTAAGATTTGTTTTTGAAAATATTGAATTAAAAACTTTAATAATATAATTTTTATTTTAATTTTATAATTTGATAGCTAGAATGGAAGAAATGAAATTTAAACCTTAAATGTTTTTATTTAGGAAATACAGGAGATTCCAAAGCTTTTTTATGATTTTATCATCTCTTATGAATCTTTTATAATTAAAGATAAACAGCAATGATTCCGTGTTCTAGAATCAAATATTCCGTATCATATGGGAGATTTTTATTTTTTTGGTGAGATTTTTAACTTAATACCTTTCTTAGTTTTCCTAGTTTGCTGAAACCTGCAGATTCTTTTGGATTCAAAAATGGTATAGAGATTTGTGAATCTTTTCAGTATTACTTTCAGGCGTAATAATGAATAATAATGCTGGATTAAGGTTTTGTTGGTTTTAAATTTTTTACTTTTTTTTTTTTGAATAAAAAAGGAGAAAAGAGAAATGAAATGAACAGGGAGAACCAGTAGCCGGTAACGTGGAGTCCACTAGAAGATTCTTCACACACAGTTAAATTTAATCTAAGTCCCATTTAAGATTAAAAAAAGACTTTTATTTTTTTATTTTACAGACTTTTAAAATTTTTTTTTTTATACTGAAAAATGGACTTTTCATTTTCCATTAGTTGTAAAAAAAAAGGGGACTTGCTAGGAAGAAAGTTTCTCTCCAAATTAGTTTGGAGAGAAATCCTACAAACTCATCATATATATTTATATTGAGTTGAATTTTGAAAATTTAACCGTTAGATTACATGTTCTTATAACATCCTTAATGCTTATAAAATTTCAAGATAATCAAAGATTAATTACTATGTAATCAAATAAACGTTATAATTTCAAATTTTTGTAATCTAAAGTTGTATATAAAAAATAATTTAATTGATCAAATAATAAATAATATTCGATTTGAACGAAATTTGATATGCACGTTAAGAACATAAGTAATATGAAATTTAACGGTTAGATTTTTAAAATTCACAAAAAAAAGAAATATATAAGAAGTTTTGAGAAAAAATTTGTTAACATTTTAAATTCCAGTAGATTACAAATTACAACTAGTATTTTACAAATTATCAATCGCAGTTCCAGTAATATCTTTATTTTATATTTAAAAAATGAAAAGGACTTCATATTATAGAAAATTGTTCTATATCTCCCAAATGTAGTGCACAATATTTTTAATTTGTTATTTTTTTAATATAAAAAATAGATACAATTTTAATGATGTATATATCGATCAAAATGAAACATAAAACCACATCAACAAGTTACGAAAATTTTGTAAAAATTAAAATTAAAAATTTTAAATTATTATCCACAGTAATATGAATATCTTAGTATTATAAAATAATTTAATTAATATTTTTTTAAAAATAAGAAAAAGATAAATTTTTTTTACTATCTTCTCAAAAAAAAAAAAAAAAAAACTTTTTTACTAGTAAAATTTTTCAAAGTCAATATTATTATTATTATTATTATTATTATTATTATTGTTATTGTTATTATTATTATTATTTTATTTTATTTTATATTTTTTTGTGGTAAGGCAAATATATTATTATAAAAAAAAGTCGTTTATATTTCCAACTCTGAATACCACACCACTATAAAATGTCACCAACCCCATCTTCTCTCTTCACGACTCTGTTTTGATTTAATCTTCAGAGAAGAAACCAAACCAAAACACTCTCTTCTCTGTTCGTGTTTTCTTTTTGCAATGGCTTTGCTCTCAGATCTCATCAACCTTAACCTCTCAGACTCCACTAAGAAAATCATCGCTGAGTACATATGGTGAGACCCTCTTTTGACTTTTTTTTTTCTTCCTTTACTCTGTTCGTACTCCTTCTCCTCTTCTTCTCTACAATTATTTGTACTTGTTTATATGTTTGTGTTAATGGGTTTGTTTATTTTGGTGAGCTTGGTAGTGGGTTTTCTTTGTTTTTGTGATATAATACTTGTAGCTTTGAGATCTCTGTTTTGTGCTTTTTTTGTTGGTTTTTTCTCTCTCTGTTTTGGTCTGTATGGTTACTGAGGAAACAGTGGAAAAGGAAAAAGGATATGATCTTTGGTTATTTCTGCTTCTCACAGGTGGATCGTGATTTCTTGATTCTTCTTTTGATCAGTTTCTGTTAGATCCCTGTGCTTTAAATTTAAGGCTATCTTAAAGTTCTTTATTTAATGTTTTTGCTTTTAGTTTTCGTATCAACTACTAGTATGTAAGATTTAATTTTGCTTTTGTATTTATGAAAAAGATTTAATTTTTCTTTTTCTTTTTGTTTTGGTTTTCTCTGCTTTTCTTTTGTAAGACCATATGAGGGAAGCAGTAGAAAATTATATGTTGGAGTGTTCACATGTTATATGTTGTTTATGAGTTGCAGGATAATAGAAAGCTGACTTTAATTAAGCCATATAGTTGAAAGGGGAAAGTGAAGATGGCCATATTTTTGTATGAGGCTAATTATTGTTGTTTTTGTTTTCTTTTTGATAACCAATTATTGTTGTATTTTTGATGTCCTCTTAACCTTATAAGAGTCGAAATAGATTATTAATATCTTATTCTCATTTTGTGAAGTTCAATTATATATTTCGTCCTCTTTATTGTTTGTATGGAGCTTGTATTTTATTTTAATGGAATTATCAAGGGTTGACTTTGATGGCTATGCCCTGTCAGTTTTCCCTCTTTGTTATCAATCTAGGATTTTACCGCATATGGGCTTACGAGTTCCAGTAAGTTTTAAGGTTACAACAAATTTCACAACTACTGAGGGGCAGGTTGAGATTGATATACGATAAAAGTGATGTAATGGTGGTCCAATGCGAAAGTGATATTGTGCTGTTCACAATTTACCACTTCAACAAGTGTTGAATAAAGCAGTTAAAATTTGTTGTGTTGTACCATTATGGGGGTGGGGGGAGTTTTATATTTTATTAAACTTTGATGGTTAATTTCCGTACACTTAATTTTGTCATTCTCTGCCTTTCTGTTTTTCCTGATTGAACAGTGCTTTTGAATAATTTTATTTTATTGTCTATAATTTTTTGTACAGGATTGGTGGATCTGGAATGGACCTCAGAAGCAAAGCAAGGGTAATAATCCTTCTCCTTTTGAATAAAGAATAGAAAACCATTGCTGTTTTTGTTATTATTTGGATTATTAATTTTTCCAACTGTACTTTTGGGTAAACAAAGACCCTTCCAGGACCCGTAAGTGATCCTTCAAAGCTCCCAAAGTGGAATTATGATGGTTCCAGTACAGGTCAAGCTCCTGGTCAAGATAGCGAAGTGATCTTATAGTAAGCTTACTATTTTATACTACATTTCCTTTTCTTTTTGCCACTTGTAAGTTTTTTCTTTTTGCTACTTGTAAGTTTTATGTCGGTGATAGTAATTTTTATATATGTTTGGACATCCTCATATTTTGTGTATCATTGATTTATTGAAACAGTCCCCAGGCAATTTTCAAGGATCCATTTAGGAGAGGCAACAATATCCTAGTGAGTTCTTTTTATTTACTATACACTTACACATATATTTATTTATTTAATTTGGCTTATGGTAAAGTGTTTTACTAATTTACTTGTATTGTCAATGCTAATTGACTTAGGTTATCTGTGATACTTACACTCCTGCGGGAGAGCCAATTCCAACAAACAAAAGATATAATGCTGAAAAGATATTCAGCAATCCTGCTGTTGTTGCTGAAGAAACCTGGTAACTTCCATTTCATCTCACACTTATTATATTCTTTTGAATACCATGTTTAATGTTTTTTGGACCATGTGGGTTTACTTGCAATGATGAACAGGTACGGTATCGAGCAAGAGTACACCTTGTTGCAGAAAGATGTCAAATGGCCTCTTGGGTGGCCTACTGGTGGTTATCCAGGCCCTCAGGTATTGAAATTTTATAAAAAGGGCAGTGTTTATTGCACACAATGCCTGAAATAACTGAAATTGTGATTTTTAAGTCAAGTTTTCAAGTTTGAGTGACTTTATTTCGGTCATTGTGTACACACTATGTGCAACAAGTATCCTTATAGAAATACCCCTTTCCTTAGTTTCCCACTCTCTCTCTCTCTCTCTCTCTCTCTCTCTCTCTCTCACAAACACACATATTTTTCATTGAGCTCTACGTTCCTTTAGCGTCTATTTTTCTTCCTATTACTTCTATATCTATATGCATTGCTTGCGTCTTGTAACTTATATAATTAAGCAGCTCTTGGCTTCCTCCTATTTTCTGGACAAACTTTTGATGATTTATTGTTGCAACTCAAGTGCACTTCCTGTGAACTTAGGTTGTGTTGGTTTTTAGCACTATATGAATAAAATTTCAGTTTTATAAAAAAAAGATCTTTTACATGGTGTCCCTGGTGGTATAGTCCTACTATTATTTTGATAATTAATAACTGAAGTTTTAAATATGATTTTGTGGCTTTCATTGCAAAAAGATTTGGTCCTTTTTTCCCCTTCATTAATAATGAGGTTGCCAATATTTAACCTGTAGCAGCTGTGTGATTTGAAGGTTTTTTTGTTGCTGAACAGGGACCATACTATTGTGGTATTGGTGCTGACAAAGCCTGGGGCCGTGATATAGTCGATGCCCATTACAAGGCTTGTTTATATGCAGGCATTAACATCAGTGGCATCAATGGAGAAGTGATGCCTGGCCAGGTACAATAACAATTTCCCCATTATCTTTTTTTTAATTTTTTTATATACCTTACTTCATATTTCAATCTCTGAACTGTTAATATTATATAGTGGGAATTCCAAGTTGGCCCTTCTGTTGGTATATCTGCTGGAGATGAGTTGTGGGCTGCTCGCTATATTCTGGAGGTAATTTTATGTACTCAAATTAACACAATACTAGTTCAACTACCACTATTACTAAATAGTATGTGTTTCCCTAATATTCAATTTTTCTTTTGTATTAACAGAGGATTACAGAGATTGCTGGGGTTGTGGTCTCCTTTGATCCCAAGCCAATTCAGGTCAGAATTTTTCCCCATCATTTTTTGACTAAGCTCCTTCCCTCTAATTCCCCTGCCTTTATTTTTCTGTTCAATCATTCGAGCTTGTGACTTCTTAAATGTCTGACTTTAATCCCCCTTGTCCATCAGGGTGATTGGAATGGAGCTGGTGCTCACACAAACTACAGGTACATATTTCATTTACAACATCTGTAATTGTGGTAGAATTGCCTCTTTTAATGGTCTAGAAGTTGTCATGTTTTCCCCTCTCTCTCATGTCTATTTTTGGTATTTTTCCAGTACCAAGTCCATGAGAAATGACGGAGGCTATGAGGTCATCAAGAAGGCAATTGCCAAACTTGGGCTGAGGCACAAAGAGCACATTGCTGCATATGGTGAAGGCAACGAGCGCCGTCTCACTGGCCGACATGAAACAGCTGACATTAACACTTTCTTATGGGTAAAGATATTATAATTGATAAGGATGAATTGTTCCCATATTGCTGCATAGGTTTGCATATTTGTTAAATATTACCTGTTGTTTAGAATGGTTCTAGGAGTGATAATTGAGCAGGACAAGTAGTTTCTTCCATGCTGCACATGCCTGCACCCAGTAGCATCAGTTTGATGATATGATTAGAGTGCATTTTCGTGTCCACGATATTTTAACTTGCTCTCATAATATGAAAGATACTGGTTCAGTTTGCTTACATTTGACTATTGGACAGGGTGTTGCAAACCGTGGAGCATCAATCCGAGTTGGTCGAGACACAGAAAAAGAAGGAAAAGGCTACTTTGAGGACAGGAGGCCTGCTTCTAACATGGATCCATATGTGGTCACTTCCATGATTGCAGAAACCACCCTCCTGTGGAAGCCATGAGTTTCCAGCTACACCCACCTGCATTTAGGAAAAACATTGTTACTGGCTTTCCCTGGGAAAGGACAGAAATTGTGTTTCAGTATAATCCTTCCATTTGCTTTACGTTAAGAGTTGATTTGCCCTTTTGTATTGTGTCATTTGCTCTATTGTATATTTAGGTTGCAGGTGAATTTAATTCCTCCTTGCTTGTTGATTCTGCCTCATTTTAAATAATGGGTTTTTATATGAACTCAAAATATGAAAGTGCTGATTTTCTTCGTTGAAATGGTTTTTACATGAACTCCAAAAATGGAAGTGCTGATTTTCTTCGTTGAAAATGGTTAAATTGGTTTCTTTATTGTGCATGGTTTTATATGCTTACTCAATGATAATTTGATTAGAATAGTTTATTTCTTATTCAAGAAACATAAAATTGTCTACATATGTGATCTCTGATCTGGAGCTTTACTAGCGAAGCTAACCCCGACCTGTCAATTGAAAACGCTGCCTTTTCAAGGCGATGCATAGCAAAAAGAGAACAACTTAATAATAAATGCGGCACATAGCCAAACGAGAACAATTTAATAATAAATAAGCGGAGAAAAAAGGATTAAAGAAAATAAAAGTATAAGCCTAATCATTTTATGTTTCAATTATGTGTATAATGACTGGCACATATGTTATCACTAACGCCACTAATAATCCTCCATCTTTCACAATATATCAGCTCTACAAATTGGGAAAAAATATGGTGTTAGTAAACTTAATTCCTTGTTTTTGGTAGCAATAAAGAACTATGAGCCTCAGTTAAAAAACAATGAAATAAAGAAGTTTTAAATGCATATATGATTTCAATTTTGCGCGCATAGTCTTTCACGTGCAATTGCCACTCACTTGCATTGCACTGCAAAGCACACACCAAAAGAGAAGAAAAAAAATGGAATTTCAGTGCCAATGAGCTTATTAATTTTGCTTTTTCCTTCTTGATATAAATCGTGAAAAAAGTGGAAACGTCGTGTATATCCTAGCATCCATTCACGTTATATCAGCAATCACATCCTAGCCTTGTTTGAGATTTCTTGGGCACTTGGAGTCTTGTACATTTCTTATCTTCACATCTTGTTTTCTCTTGATTCTGTTCATGCAAATCTAAATGGAAATGTCTGGTAGCAAGGAATTCTCGACCCACTTTTTCACACCATTGCTTTTATGTATGATGCTGTGGTGGGCCTAAAGTGAGAATGTAGTATTTGGTGTGCCCGTCTTATGGAGTGCACCTCTCACATTGTGGGGCTCACATGCTTGTGAGATACACATTCCATGAAATAGGCGCATAGATAAATTTTCTAATGTGAGTATGTGAGTGTAAGTAAAATTTTTATTTTGTTCTTAGTAAACACTAACACCGCTCAATTTACAATAATACACAACTTTTTAAAAATCAAACTTAACAATTACTAAATGGGTCGATTGTGAATGGTAGATAAAAAGTGGACATAACTCATGAGTGTTAGTTGTATTTATTTTTCACAGTCAACCAATCAAACAATTATGAAATTAGTTGTGAAAAAAGCATTACGTTGAGTTATTTTGGGTCACATTCACATCAGATAATTTGGCTTGATTAGACTCATATTTGTAACAAGAATAAGATGCTAACTTAGATTCCAAGTGAATAAGAAATAAGCAAGTAGTGTATTCAACATGGGTTTACATAAATGCACCGGCCCAGATGATATATCAATATTATTTTACAAGCAGTCCTGTAGCATTGTAAAAGTTGAAGTTTGGAATTGCATGTCATCCATTTCTTCCAATTTGGATCACACACCTAGGCTAAGGGCATTCTTTGTATTTTTATGGAAAAGAACAGCGTACAACCTATTCATTTGCAAATCAAAATCAGAGTTATATATGCCAATGGAGAAGAAACATTATTCTTTAAGTTGCACTAGGCCTCTCTCTATGATATTGAATGAGGATGGCTTTGCTCTGCACTAGGTGAAGCATTATTGGTTAATCTGATTTCTGGTACATCCTGCATATTTAGCTTTCTAGTTCATGACATTCCTTCTCAAAAAAAAAATAAAAAGTTCATGACATTGCTTAAATGAACTCAAACAGAAGTGGGATCATATAAAAAAAATAAATAATAATAAGCATGGCCTTGTGGAGTTCAGAAAACCTGGGACACGATGGATGCAGTGGAACGGGGGATACATCTGAGTTCTCACATGTTCCTGATGTTGGCGTTGTACATCCTTAAACTTCTGCAACAAAGAAGAGCATTGAAGATATGAAATCTGTGAACCCTCATTGCCCTCAACAATTTGTGAACCCTCTCTTTTGTGATGTGAAATCTGCAACTGCTAATCCCCTAATACTTCAATGAAGAGCATTGAAGATATGATGCTCGATTGAGAATTAAGTATTTCGAAAGCTCATTTGACTGCATTTAAAAAAAAAAAAAAGAAGATATTTTGAAATATGTACAGGATAAGAAAAATTATCTACATTTTTTTTCTTTTTCAAATCGGCAAGATTCTTTTAATTTTCACAAATGCTAAAAAGATACCGTCATTAGTCAATCTCAAATCCAGCGTTCAACATCCCCACCCCAAATTTTTTTTTAAAGAGTTGCTTTTCTGAAATATAAATACAGTAGCAATATTAGATCAGATGTATAAAGCATAAATTTAATAACTCTGAAGATTGCATTTAATGCATTCATCATTCAATTTGATTTTTTAGAACATTAAATAACTATCTAGCAAGCCATGTTTAAAGTAAACTTTCTAGTTCTGACATTGTTTCACCCTATCACCTATTTGTAGGTCCTCTACTTGGTTGGAGCATCAACATTTGTTACATCTTGTTTGGATGGAAAGGGGAGTAAAGGGAAAGGGAGGTAGAGAGGTTTGAAACTAATCCCTTTTTTTAATCCCTTCCAATTGGAGGAATTTGGAGAATGAGTTGAGGGGAGATGTTCCGCTTATAGTAAAAACATTTTATCATAAAATCTGGGTATCACAGATTCACAATGTGAGGGTTATCCATGCGTATGCATGTGTAAAAATCTACATGTATTTACTGTGTGCTTGTCTTTGAATGTGTGCGCTAAACTATTTGAGGAATTCACCATTTGCAATTTGGATAAGTAATCAGTTTTCCTAAATGGTATGCACATTTATCTGTTACCTTAATATCTGCATAGTGGGGTGACATTGGTCTGAATATCTTCTAGTCTTTACAAGAGAGAACTTTTTGTTGTTTTTGTATAAATTGACAGGTGGGACTAAAAACACAGTCCGTAAATTGCAATAAGCTATGACATTCATTTTTCTATTCTAAGTTTCCTTTTTATCATTCAGATAAATTTTGAACATTTGAATTGGGTTTTAACACTAAATCGAATAAATTGTTCTAAAATTAAAAAAAAAAAAAAAAATCAAACAAGATACGGTTGTAAATAATTTAATGTCATATTAGTTATCAACATATTATAACTTGGCTGGTTACTATTTGAACAGTATTATTAAAATAAAAGATTTAGAGAGAAAAAAAGTGGAAGAAGGAGAATTAATGTGGTTTGGATTGAGGGCTTATATCCACATTAAAAAGTTTTTAGAGACTACATCTTTTATGGGTATATATAACATAATGGTTGACTTATATAGGGGATAGTGATTATGCTTGAATCAAGGATAATTAGTATGTTTGCAAGGCATACCAAGGGGTCACGAATAAGGTATGTATATAATAAGACATACCAGGTGCTGATAAATTTGATGGAGGACAGAGACGAATTAATCTCAAAGGACTTATGAGTCAAAGGCAACGCATGAAATCCTTATCTGTTAAGGGTTAACTATAGTCTACAGTAACAATGTAAGTAGAAGAATAGAGAAATTTGTGTGCTGAAGTGCATATTCAGTTTTATTCATCATAGGAAAATTGTTTTGATTGTCTTCTTTCAAGAATCTAATTTCCTCATTGTCTTTTCAAAAGCACAATTCTTCATTCTAACAATCCACAACCAAGATCTTGAGTACCTGAATACTCTTCTACTTTAAATTGTATAAATTCCTAACAATCCACAACCTTGGCATTGAAAATTGTCTTTTTTCAAGTTACTACAGTTTTTTGGAAATAATATAACCTATTAAAGAAAACATGAAAAAGACAAGAAATTACCATAATTCTTTTTTATAGATTCCAACCTTGAATAATACTTTTTCCTTATTGTGATTCATTCAAATAAAAAATCATATACATTTAAGAACTAAGCATGTCCATTTGTTCTCACAAACAATTTATTCCATCAAGGATATATATCACAGAATTATAGTGAAGCTTGCTCTGTTGTAAATGGAGAAATGTTGGAGTTTCTAGAAACTAGATCAATCTTTCTAGTTCAATGCATTCTCACGAATCCGCTCAATCAACTGATTTGCACCTTGATATTCCTAAGGGAAAGATCATATGTAGTCACATAAATAAAGGATGACAAAAAAGAGGAGCTTGAAAGGGAACAAAAAATTCTGTGAATTACCTCACTTAAAAAGCAAAGACTTATTGCTGCCATTGGAGAATGACACCAAGAATCAAACAAAGCTCTGGCAGCATCATTCACTGGCGGCAACTTCTTTAAAAGATCCCGAAGATCAGATAAATCTGGAGAAATAAACAAGACTATATCTAAAGCCTAAAACCAAATTTCATAAATATAACATGTTGTTAGTAACTGTCATTTTGCCCTTTTGGGACTTGCAAAATTATTTTACAACTAGTACTTCAAAACTGAACTATAATAGGTGCAAAGCTTATGTCCTTTTCTTCCTTAAGTTCAGTTGCTTTTTGGTAAACCCATTCAGCACCGAAATGTACACACATTTGACATAAAATCAATGACGCATGACTAGAAGAAAACACAGAAGAGAGTGTGAGAGAGAGAAAATTCCCAGAAGCAAACAAATAATCAATGACGCATGACTAAAAGAAAACATAGAGAGAGTGTGAGAGAGAGAAAATTCCCAAAAGCAAGTTCCTAGTTGTTTCTAAATAAAAATGTTAAAACAACATATTATTTGAGATCACTAATATAGTAATATGTAAAACAACTAATACTTTTAAAACAACATGTTTTAGTGTCTTAACATTATCAACTTGCTCAATACTACATACCCTCTCTTGCATGGGTGGAACCATGATTTTTACTTTGGGGGCCGAGACTAAGGCCCTATTTGGATTTTTTTTTTTAATCACTCATCACTCAATTTTCATCACTCATCACTTAAAATATCCCAACTCCCTGCACGAAGTCAGTTTGGCATTGTACGCGTCGGAAATGAGGCTGTTGGGCTTGACCTCACATGGACTCACAACTTACTTATAAGGTGGGCTTAGGATTTCCTACTTTGGGTCATTCTTGGCACAAAAACTCAACGTAGTTTATCCTCTCTCTTTCTGAATCACTGTTTCTCTCTACTCTCTATTTTTTGTGAACCTCTCAACAACCTTTTTTCCTTTCCATCTTCTTATATTTATAGCTCTGGATTAGTGGGGACTATGATTACAACCATAGTATGTGGCATTGGAACTTGGTTCCAACTCAAGTAATAATGCTCGGTAGTGATGTTTCTTGGAAACTGCTGAGCATGCTGTGGTGTGTTCGGATTTTAGTCTTTCTTTATTATTCGGGAACTTATGTTAAGCAATGGTTAGGTGATGAAACTTGGGCTTGTAGTTTGTGAGGGTAGAGTAGAAAGAGATTTGAGGTGTGGGCCGTACTGTTGGGCCTGAATCTAAGGCCCAATTGGATCTGGGCACCTGAGTGTTGTACATTAGCCCCCTCTTAATTCATGCTCGGCTACTGGGAAGAATCAAGGAACCGAAAAGGCATTCTCATTTTGGGAGATTAACAGGTAGAAACTTGGGTGGTTATGGCATCCCATTAATGCTCTCTCAAAAGACGTGTTATTCCAGGGCGCCAGGTTCAGTTGTCATTATTATCTGACGGTTCATGAACCGAGGCGACGCGCGTGTCGGTTATTATTGGCATTCGTAGAGTTTTTCGTTAATCGTGCCTATTTATTGCTGATTAAACGTCTCTCTGTCTTCTTTGGCCTTTATAAATAGTTCATCTCAAAACGTTCTTTCACTTTTTCACTCCCTTTTTCTTGAGTTTACTGTCTGCCGAGCATTCATCTGAGCACTTACTCACCAGTCCAGAGACCCTTCCTTCCTTAAAGCCCAAAGTAAGTTCTCTATCTCCTGCTTTTACTTTAGCTTCTTTCTTCGAGTTTCTTCCTTCAGTATTAGGCTTTGAAATGGGTTATGCTTTTCTTTTGGATACCTGGCGTCTTTAGCCACCTTTAGGCAAAAGTTTGATATCCCCGATGATGTGGAAGTGGCGTACTGCCATGAGAGCGAAATTGCTCTCCACAGAGGGCATGGTACTGCTTTCTTCCCCCTAATGGCGATTCTAGAGGGTGGGGTTAGGTTTTCCGTGGACCCTCTTTTAGTCAGCACACTTAGGTATTATGGGCTGTGCCCCGACCAACTCCCACCCAATTTTTACCGGGTAGTTAGTGTGTCAGTAGGTTGAACCATACGTTTGATTTACAATTGGACCACCATGATATAAACCACATGTAAAGTCTTTGTGGGAATAAGAATACCAATTATTACTTAAAAACTAGAGATACACGGGTACAGCTGATATCATGCCTACCTGATTCAAATAGGAATTCAGTCGGGGAGTTCGTCTGGGTGCAAGCAATTGGTTTGCCGGAGAAATTCCCTGCCCCCTCTCACGGTATGAAGTGGGTTCGTACCGATCTCTAACTTAACCGTCTTCTACTTGTGGTAGTTTTATCTTTTTGGTCGCTAACATTGTATCTCGTTTTCTTGTATGAATGTATATATATATATATTCTCTTTGCAGAGGGTAAAGTGTTTGTCTCAGATGTCAGGACAGTTCACGTTAGGGACTTGAATTTTATTCTCCGGTCTAAGATATACGTTCATTGGGACGGACAACTCCAAGCATCACATCTAATTCTCGGGGTTGAACCGGTTTATTCCACCTGGTAGTTTTTCAAACAAGCACTTTTGGTTGATAGCCCCCTTTTGTCATACATAGACGTTCGGCACGCGAATTATCTTCCGCCGAAGTTTACAGTTGGTGAAGCTAGGGAACTGGGTAGGCGATACACTTGCTTGGACGAGCTTGCACTGTTGCGGGATGAGTCGGCGGAGTGTGTGTCCCGGCGTCTCCAAGAGCTCGCCCATGAACCTGTCCAAGAAGAACCCGCACAGCCCGAGGAACCTGTTGAACCCGAGGCTCTTGTAGAGGAAGCCGAGCAATTTGTTGTTGACATAACAGATCGTTCAGATACCGAGCCCTTCCTTAGTGAAGACATGGTGACCCGGAGGGCTATGACCATAGACCGTTTCGTGCCCGGTGCAAGGCAAGCTGTGCAGCAGCCACCCCCTCAAAGCCAATTCAAGTGCCTCCTCCCCCACCTCCTTCTCAAACCAGACGGGTCCGGAAGAGACAGAGGGTTGCCGAGCAAATGTCTACTGGCCCGGGAGATACAGCAGCCCGGACTCCTCCTCGACCATTCGGCGGCATTGTTATCCAAGAGCCGCAAACCCAAGTTGGGCCGAGCGTAGCATCCTCCTCCTAAACCTCACAAGCGTGGAAGCCTAAGTTTCTGTTGGATGGCAAGCCACTTCCCGCAAGCGCTTGTGTGCAGATCTGGGAGAAAGTTGAAGGGGGCCGCATTGCCCAGACTCTGGTGTAGGGCCTCCTTCTGCTTGAGGACGTGCATGCCTTCGAAGAAGGGTCGGAGGAGTCTATGGGGCGAAGGCTGCAGTGGCATAGAACAGGGCAATGATGGAGAAAAGGTCCGAGGAACTCTTGGCTAAGCAGAACGAGACAGACCTTAAGCTAGCCAAGGTAATAAGTTTGAACACTGTTCAAGCCGAGGAACTTGCCGACCTAAGAGCGACTTTGGAGGCTTGCGAGGAAAAATGGTATAATGAAGGGTTTGTTGATGCCTAGAATTCCGCGGAGCTAGTTGTGAATCAGGCTCGAAGGTTGGGTTTTGAGACCGAATGGTTTGCTGCTTTACAGATTTTGGGGGTCCCTGAGGATTCCCCTCTGAGAGATCTCGGTCAGATTCCCTTCCCCAGTTCAACTCCTGTCGCGTAGAATCCCCCGGTGCCCATTGACGAGGAGGAAATAGCAAGCATGAGGGAACTGGTGGAACAGATTGATGCTCATGCGGAGTTAGATGAGACAGAAGCCACCAGCATCCCCCGTGCTCAAGATCAGCCTGGTGGGGATCTGCTTTCTCCCGTGGCCGACCAGCAGCAGACCGACCAGACCGGACCCTCCGTTCTATCAACTTAATTGCCGAACCGACTCTCTAAATGCTTTTATTTCTTTTTATTGTCTTCTAATACTATTTCCTTTCCAGTAAATTTGCCTATGTCACCGGGCTGTGGTGACTGAACAATTTGTTTATTTCCTAGGGATGACCCGTATGCAGTTGCTGGGTTTGGCGACGAAACATTGATTTTATTTTTCTGTTAACTTTATTTGGATGATGGTTTATTCGCCATATGTTTGCTTTGATCATGTTCGTGAATGCTTGACTATTGCTTTGTTCTGTGTTGTTACCTTCCCCTCTTTTTTGTTGTTGCCACTTATCTTTTTGCATGTATGGCCGGGGATGATTTGTACGGTGGGATAAATCAAGCCCCCATATATTGAGTGTTTTACACAACACATATTTGCTTTCTTGAGAAGATGAACGACAAGCTGCCTCATGCTCTTGCATAAGGTTTCCCCATGCTTGGTGGTATTGACCGAACCGAGAACGGAGTTTCTGTCCTTAGGATTTTTTATTAGAATAAGGTTTTCTCCTGCTCGGTGATATTGATCGAATCGAGAATGAGGTTTCTGTCCTTAGGATTTTTTATAAGAATAAGGTTTCCACCTGCTTGGTGATATTGATCGAACCAAGAATAAGGCTTCTGTCTTTAGGATTTTTATAAGAATAAGGTTTCCACCTGCTCGGTGATATTGATCGAACCGAGAATGAGGCTTCTGTCCTTAGGATTTTTCATAAGAAGCTTCTATCCTTAGGATTTTTTTATTAGAATAAGGTTTCTACCTGCTCGGTGATATTGATCGAACCGAGAATGAGGCTTCTGTCCTTAGGATTTTTTATAAGAATAAGGTTTCCACCTGCTCGGTGATATTAATCGAATCGAGAATAAGGCTTCTGTCCTTAGGATTTTTTATAAGAATAAAGTTTCCACCTGCTCGGTGATATTGATTGAATCGAGAATGAGGCTTCTATCCTTAACGTGATCCATTAATACTAAATATGCAATTAATTAATACCTAATCTGCAATAATGAAATTGAATATAACTGCAACTAGGAACTTCATCATCATATTGACTAGAGCGGTGTACAGGGTTTAGACTTACGTTTCCGTGCACGAATGGTCAATGGTAAAACTTTTTAAGGTTGTGGAAATTCCATGGCCGGGGGAGTGGCCTCTCATCAAGGTCTTCTAAATTGTATGCTCCCGCACCTGCAATGGTAGTAACTCTGTATGGTCCCTCCCAAGTTTGAGCTAACTTCCTAGCACTTGCGTCCCGCATGTTCTCCCCAACTTTTCTCAGCACTAAGTCTCCGGCACTGAATTCCCTAGCTTTTACATCTTGGTTGTATCGTTGGGCAAGTCTTTGCTGGTATTCCGCTAGCCGTATTGTTTTTGCTTCTTGGCACTCGTCCAACCAATCCAAGTGCTCCAGCATTAAACCATTGTTTTGGTTGGGGTCAAATCCTGTAACCTATGCACTGCACAAGTTCACTTCGGCCGGCATCATGGCTTCTGCTCCATACGTCAGGGAGAATGGAGTCTCCCCTATGGACCTTTTGGGGGTTGTACGGTAAGCCCGCAAAACGTTAGGTAGTTCCTCGATCCATCTTCCTTTCGCCTCGTCCAACCTTCTCTTTAACCCATTCAAAATAGTCTTGCTAGTTGCCTCGGCTTGGCCGTTTCTTTGGGGATACGTCAGAGTAGAATACCTGTTCTTGATGTCGAGATCACTGCAAACGGCTCGAAAAGCTTTGTTGTCAAACTGTAGCCCGTTGTCTGATATCAGTGAGTCTGGCACCTCGAATCTCGTGACTATGTTCTTCCACACAAACTTCTTCACATCTACATCTCGGATATTTGCCAGGGCCTCGGCTTCCGCCCATTTCATGAAATAATCAACCGCCACCAACACGAATCGGAGATTACCTGTTGCTCGGGGGAACGGGCCGAGAATATCTAGCCCCCATTGTGCAAACGGCCATGGACTATTGACGGGATTTAAATGACCTACTGGCTAGTGGATCAGGGGAGCGTGTTTTTGGCATTGTTCACATTTCTGCACATATTTCTCTGCATCTTTCTGCATCTGTGGCCACCAAAATCCTTGAGTCATCGCTTTGTGTGCTAACGAGAGTCCCCCTACATGACTACCACACACTCTGTCATGCAGCTCGGACAGAAGCTCGTTTACTTTCTCGGGATGTAAGCATGAAAGGTACGGTCCTCTAAAAGACCTTCGGTATAACTTGCGATCTGCTGATAGCCAATATCGAGAAGCTACCCGACGAATCTTTTTGGCCTCTTTTTCGTCATCCGGAACTCGATCCTCGGCCAAGAAGTCGATGATTGGGTCCATCCAGCACGACCTGGTTGTTGAAATTCTGGCGACGTCGACCCTTGCCGTGATGCAGTTATCTGTAATACCAATACTTGGCTCCCTTATAAGCTCTAATTTGATTAGCCGAGGAACATCCTCGGCCATTGACGAGGCTAACGTGGCTAGTGAGTCAGCGTGTCTGTTTTGTGCCCGACCGACTTGGGCCACCTTCACCATTCCGAACTTGTCATTGATTTGCTTTGCTGCGCTTAAATAGGCTTTCATCCGAGAATCCCGAGCTTCAAAGCTTCCCTCGATCTAATACACAACCAACCGAGAGTCAGAATAAATCTCCACATCCCGTGCGCCTAGGCATAAAACGGTCCTTAATCTAGCAAGAAAGGCCTTGTACTCGGCCTTGTTATTAGAGGCTTTGAACCCCAATTTGAAGGAATGCTCCAGTCGTATCCCTTCCGGAGTGATTATGACAATTCCGGCTTCGGCCCCCATAGCACTCGAAGCGCCGTCCACAAACACCTTCTACGGGCGATTCTCTACATTACAGATCATCTTCCCGTTGTTCTTAGGGGAGAACTCTGCAACGAAATCAGCAAGGACCTACCCCTTTATTGAGCTTCGCGGACTGTACCTTATGTCGAAGGAACCTAGCTGAGTCCCCCACTTAGCTATTCGGCTCGTGAAGTCTGATATTTTTAACAATGACTGTAAAGGATACTCGGTCAGGACGAACACAGTATGAGCCTGAAAATAATGCGGTAGCTTCCTCGTGGCGTGCACCAGGGCCAACACTAACTCCTCCAAAGGTAGGTATCTTGTCTCGACATCAACCAAGGTTTTGCTTATGTAATACACTGGTTGCTGTATTCCTCGGTCTCTCAGCAGCACAGTACTTACGACATGATCGGACACCGAGAGGTACATGACTAAATCTTCTCCGGAATCTGGGGCCATTAATATAGGCGCTTGCGTCAGATACTCCTTCAAATCTCGAAAGGCTTTGTCACAGTCCTCATCCCATTGAAATCCCTTCCACTTCCTCAGAAGCTGATAGAACGGTCTATAGCGATCAACAAATTTGGAAATGAACCGGTTAAGTGCGGCTAACATCCCGGTCAATACTTGCACTTCTTTAGGATTGCTCGGTGGCCTGAGGCGATTCATGGCTTCAATCTGATCGAGGTTGGCCTTTATTCCTCGATTAGTGATCAGAAACCCCAAGAACTTACCAGCCCTCACATCGAAAATGCACTTCTCAGCATTTAGGTGCAACTTATGTTGCTGGAGCACCTCAAACACTCCTCGAAGATCTTCTACATGCCGTGCTTCCTGTTTACTCTTCACTACCATATCGTCAATGTATACCTCTACCGTGCACCCAATTTTATCTCGGAACATCTTTGTCATCATCCGTTGGTACGTGGCTCCGGCGTTCTTCAACCCAAATGGCATCACGTTATAGTGATAGTTTGCATTTGGGGAGATGAATGCTGTCTTTTCTCGGTCCTCGGGTGGCAGGGCAATCTGGTGATACCCCTGAAAGGCATCTAAGAAGCTCATTCTCGGGTGTCCGTATGTGGCATCTACCAATTGATCAATCTTCAGCATCGGGAATGGGTCTTTCGGCATGCCCGGTTTAAGTCTGTGAAGTCCAAACAAACCCTCCACTTGCCATTCTTCTTCTTCACTACCACGGTATTTGCTAACCATTCTGGGAAGAAGATTTATCTAATCACCCTAGCTTCCTTCAGCCTCTGGACTTCCTACTTGACCGCGTCAACATGCTTTTTTGCTGCTCTTCTCGGTTTTTGCTTCTTCGGGGGGAATGACGGGTCCACATTGAGCTTATGGACAATGAACTCGGGGTCTACCTCGGGCACTTCGTACGGACTCCATGCAAAGACATCCACATTCTACAAAAGGAATAACAACATTTCTACCTTATCTTGGTCCTTCATGCTCGCCCCTATTTGAAAATACCTGTCAGTGTTTGGAAAAATTTTAACCTTTAACAACTCCTCGGCATAACTTGCCCCTACTTCTTCTCGGGGCTTTTGTAATTGCTATGAAGATGCTCTTTCGGTGGTCTCCTTTTGTTCAACTTGCTTGCCCTTCCACCTGACCGCGGCAACCAGGCATTGCCTAGCGACTTGCTGGTTTCCTCGTACTACGGCGACTCCATGCTTGGTAGGAAATTTAGCTTTCACATGCAAGGTGGATGGAATAGCCCTCATTGCATGAATCCATGACCTTCCTAGGATTGCCGTGTATGGGGAGAACGATCTGACTACTATGAAGGTCGCCATCACTTCCTTGCCCTCTATATTTACCGAAAGGGAAATTTGACCCTCGGGAATCACCACTCTTCCTTCAAATGAGACCAACGGCATATCATACTTCGTCAAGTCTTGATTTTTTAATCCAAGCCCTTCAAATAGATTTGGGTAAATTTCGTCGGCTCCACTTCCTTGGTTTATCATCACCCTTTTCACTAAGAAGCCGCTTATCCGTGTTGTTACTACCAATGCATCATCGTGCGATTGAATCGTTCCCTCTAAATCTTCCTCGTCAAAAGAAATTGCCAGTTGGCCCACTTTCATCCTCTTTTCGGGTGGTTGCCTTTTCGTGCAGGTTTTTTTGGGCGCCACTATTAACACTCCTCTTCTGGTTATAGCCGCACCCCTCGAGGTAGCATGGATGACCTCGATCACTCCCAATGGCGGCGGGAGGTGGTGCCTTTTCTACTGAGCACCATGGCCGGCATCCCGGTTACCGGAATCCACTACGAACTCTTTCAAATATCCTGCCTTCACTAGTTGCCCCAGTTGATCTTTTAATACCCGGCATTGCTCGGTGGTGCGCCCTTTATCTCTGTGGTATGTGCAGTACAAGTTTTGATTCCTTCGGGATGGGTCACCCCCCATCTTGTTCGGCCATCTGAAGAATGATTTGTTCTTAATCCGGTCTAAAATTTTGTGTATCGGCTCTTTGAATGCTACATTCACCCCTCTAATTTGTGCTTCTGGTTCCTGCATCCTGAAATCCTTCCTCGGTCTCGTTGGAAAAACGCCCTTCCGGGAGCGATTCAACAACGGGACCTTACCCTTATTCTGCAACCGATCATCTTTAAGACGTTTATACTCTTCAATACGCCTTATAAGTTGCCTCATATCCTCGGGAGGTCTTTTCGTCAACGACTCCCGTAGTTCAGAGTCCTCGGGCAGCCCCATCCTGAAAGTGCTCTCCGCAATCTTCTCATTACCCTTTCCGATTTCATTGTATAGCTCCCAATACCGACTGGCATAACTTCGAAGGGTTTCGCCGACCCTCATTTTTATCGATAGCAGTGTGTCCACCGGTTGTGGCACCCAGCTGCACGTCACGAATCGAGCGCCAAACTCCTGGATTAGCTCGGCAAAACTGTGAATGGAACCTTTTCGTAACCCATTAAACCATCTCAAGGTCGTGGAGCCAAGACTTAAGGAAAACACACATCAGCGCATCGTTGTGTGTGTGCAAAGACATCATATGGATATAATGACTGACGTGCTCCACCGGGTCCCTTTTCCCATCGTAGGAGTTAAACGATGGCCACGTAAATTGGTTCAGCATAGGGGCCCATTTGATTTCGTTTGAGAACGGCGACCGGGTAGCTCTTCGTAAGGCTCGGCTCATTGCGACCATGGCAGCATTGTAGGGTTGCCATTCCTCCGGGGAATCCGAACCACGGTTATCATATCTGCACGAACGTGAACAGTTCTGACGCTGACGCGACTCTTGGGAGTGTGAGCGGTTCCTGCGTCGACGTGATTCTCGGGAAAGGGAACAATCTCGACGTTGACGGGAACCGGACTGGTTGGACCTCTCCTCGCCTCGATTTCCCACACTACCATCCCTCCTTTCTTGGTTGCCTCGGTCCCTTCTTTGTCGCCAACCCCTTGCCTCCAATTCCAAATCCCTCACCAGTTTGAGTAGTCGCTCCAGTTCTTGGTCTCTCTCATCACGTTGCCCGTGCCCCGAGGCACCCGACATTATTCAGTGAGTCTGGTCTGACCCCTCCCGTAGGCCAGATTCTTCTTCTCTACGCTTACGCTCCCTATCCTCACGCCTTTTCTATCTTCTTTCTTGCCATGTGGAGTCTCAAGAAGATCCTACAGATCCGCTCTCGGCTTGGCCTCCCGAACGCCCTTCGGACATTTCCCGTGCGTGAGTCTCAGTCGAACCACAGTTTCATAGGATAGCCCCATGGTGGGTGCCAATTGTGCGTGCCGGAAATGAGGCTGTTGGGCTTGACCTCACTTGGGCTCACAACTTACTTAGAAGGTGGGCTTAGGATTTCCTATTTTGGGTCGTTCTCGGCACAGAGACTCAACGTAGTTTATCCTCTCTCTTTCTGAATCACTGTTTCTCTTTACTCTCTATTTTTTATGAACCTCTCAACAACTTTTTTTCTTTTCCATCTTCTTATATTTATAGCTCTGGATTAGTGGGGAGACTATGATTACAACCATAGTTAGTGCAATTGGGGGTCCAATATCATCAGTTGTAAGTGGATGGTTAGGTGGGGGTGGAATGTGGCGAATGTGGCCTTGGAACTTGGTTCCAACTCAAGTAATAATGCTCAGTAGTGATGTTTCCTGGAAACTGCCGAGCATGCTGTGGTGTGTTCGGATTTTAGTCTTTCTTTATTATTTGGGAACTTATGCCGAGCAATGGTTAGGTGATGAAACTTGGGCTTGTAGTTTGTGAGGGTAGAGTAGAAAGAGATTGGAGGTGTGGGCCGTGCTGCTAGGCCTAAATCCAAGGCCCAATTGGATCTAGGCACCTCGGTGCCGTATAGGCACCATCACTCAACTTGTCATCACTCAAATATTTCTACTATTTTGTGGGACCCATGCCTGACTCACTCATAGCCCCTAATAACTCTCTCTCTCTCTCTCTTTTTGGTCTTTTTTGCATTGGGTTGTAGGAGACCTCCCTCCACCCTCTTTAGTTGACGAAGACAAGCCTAACAACACCATCGTTTGGTCCAGCAGCGCCAAGATGGCTCCGCCAACTCTCCACAAGTCCTCTTCGGTCTTCGCTCTGCCGCAGACCATTCTCAAATCTCAAACCAAGGCCAAAACCCCCAATCCGGCACTGGCGGCGTAGTTGAAGAGAGTGATGTTATTTGCGGCTTTAGCAATGCCATCGCTGATGCAAGAAGACTCGGCGCAGTCGGCATTGGTTAGGGTGATGTCGTCGATGATCGAGGAGTACAATCCGGTGAGGCCAAATGACTACGAGGAGTATAGGAGGGAAAGGAAGAAGAGGGCGATGGAGGCGGAGGGAGCTCGATCGGCGGCGGTAGGAGGAGGAGGAGAAAGAATGAATTGAAGAACAGAGAAGCAGAAAGAAAAGTGGAGAAGAAAGAAAAAAAAAAAAAGGAAAAGAAAGGAGTGTGAGTCAAAAGTTACGGCTGGTGGGTCCCTTAGTGTGTGTTTAATTATGGAAATGCCATTGAAAACTGAGTTATGGAAACTGAAAACACCTAAAATGTGTTTTCAGTTTCCATAGCTCATCACTTAAAAATCAGAGAATTGAGTGATGAAAACAAAAACTGGAAACAAAATCCAAACGGACTTCTCAACTATGGGTCCCACCATTTTTGAGTTATGAGTTATGGAAACAGAGTTATGAGTTATGGAAACAGCAAATCCAAACGGCCCGTAAACTATCACATTGATTCACAATTCAAAAAAAACTAGTAACACACGGTCCACACACACCCACACAAGTATTAGATTTTTAATTCCAAAGTGAGCCATAACTCATATATATATTGCATTCAAAAGTTCCATTTCTACAAAAGTAGTCTTATATGAAAGCTTTACATATTTCTGAACTCTATTAAGTGTACAAAAGTTTTCTAATTCTTTACAATCATGTGTAACAAAAAGAAAAAAGAAAAAAGAAAAAAGAAAAAAAATATAAGTATTAACAAAACTAAACTGTATTTACAAGAAGATAAATAAATTAAAGAAATAAATCATAAACCATAAGATAAACGAATAGAACTGAAAAAAATAGAAGATCTGAAAAAAGAATTTTGTACCTTCAAATAAGAATATTATGCTTACTGCTTAAGGGTGGGACAAGATATGCATAATTCCTCCTTTACTCCTTTATTTGATCCAAAGAAACCAAAGATAGATATCAAATGCAATTTGGAGTCACAAATTAGATAATTTAGTTTGGATTTGAACCTGAAATTCTAATGTTGAAACAAGTGTAGAATGAAATTTTTTGTGGGGTAGAATCTACATGTGAAGTGAAGAGGACTAGCCGACTGGGTTTGTGTAAGCCAAAGAAAAAGAATATTTTTTTGAATGGTTGGAACTTGAAAAGGAAAGTGAGTTGTAACTTTTTAAAAGAGTAAAAGTCAAAACTAAAAAAAATGAATATTATGATTTGGGAAAGGGAGAAAGAGACCGGACATCTATGAAGCACGGGTGCGTTTTTGGATTCGGGTGCGGGTGCAGGACTCGGCAATATTTGAAAAAGTAAAAATTATTAAAAATATTTTTATTTATATATATTTTATATATTACTAAGCATGCTTTTTTATATAATAAAAATAATAGAAAACTCATATAATAATAGTAATAATAATAAAATAAATAGATAGTAATAAGTACACAAAAATTTTTGACACTTGAATTATTAACAAAAATATTAAAATAAATAAGACTTTCCATAAATAAATAAAAAAAAAGAAAGATGGGGTTTAGTGGCTCACGTATTTGGTCAACCCAACAACAAAATAAAGGGTATATCATAAATGTGGCCGGTAATAAATTAGGTGTAGCTTCCCATTAAAAACAAAAAAAAGGAAAAAAAGAAGAAGGAAGATGTGGCTCACATGTTTGTTAACAAAGGCTGAAAGGCATTTAACAAAACTTATCAAAAAAGAAAGAAAAAGAAAGCTGGGCTCTACGAAAAACAAGGAAGGGGTTAAGGCCGGTGAAATTGTGCCGGCGACAACGGCTATCTTGTATCAATATCCACCGGTATTTTCGGTTTAAGTTTTTTTTTTTTTTATTGGCCGATTTCCTTTTTCCTGCCAAAACACACTGATACTCGGCCTGAATTGGCGCGCATCGGAGCCGAATCGGTGTGAATCCGGAAACGAACAAAAAAAAAAAACTGGACGTGGTTCGATGCGCAGGCAGTGGTGTCACTCGTGCGTTGCTGCGTCAGACGTGGGGTGCAGCGGTCATTTTGCCGTGTCCGTGCATCCCAGGCATGTATAGTATAACTGGGTTCGATCATTTTCCTGTAAGGGCCAACTTTTTATAAAATATGTGAGAGTTCATATATTTACCTACTATTACTTAATTTTTATAAATTTTGTAGGGCCTTGGCTACCAACGTCAAGCATGGTTCCGTCTCTGCTCTCTTGTAATGTTGGAATTTTCAGCAACTTGATCAATATGTCTAGCTCGTGCATTCATGTCTTCCTCATAAAGCTGCTCAATCAATTGATTTGCAACCTCATATAAGTGAAAGATTGTGAAAGATCACATGTAGTCACAAACAAAGGATGGCAAAACAGAGGACCATGAAAAAGAACAAAAAATTCAGCAAATTACCTCACTTAAAAAACAAAAACTTATTTAGCAAAGCTCTGCCATAATCATTCACCCGTAACGACTTCTTTAAAAGAACCCAAATATCAGATAATTCCGATGAAGTGAGCAAGATTGTGTTTAAAGCCTAAAACCAAATTTCATAAATACAAAAAGTTGTTAGGAACTGACATTTTGCCTCCTTTGGGATGTGCAAATTATTCTACAATGAGTATTTATTCTATTTATCATTTGGATGAACTTCTCGCATTGTGTATTTTTTTTTTTTATAGTTTTCTCCAGTATTTCAATAATTTTTTTGTTAAAAACTTTTAACGTTAAGTGTTCTATTTTTTTTTTTTGAGAAGATAGTGTTCTATTTTAGAAACAAATTATAAAGAAAATAAGAGTGGAGTAGTGATTTGATCATACTATATGTGCTTTCAAATTTGAAAATTGCATGATATAGTGATTGATGTATAGGCATGTTTCACGTCTAATTGAGAATGTAAATATCGTTTTGATAATATAAACATGCAAATATCTTTTAATTTTTTTTTACATTCTTGATTGTGTGTCATTAAATTTATATATTTTTCTTTTTTTGGACTCTATTTCAAACTTTTGTAAAAGCAACTAAATTTGAGGAAGAATATTATATTTCAAATAATTCGTTTTTCAAATAAATCTTAGAAAAATTATTTCAAAATTTCATTATAATTAAATAATTAATGCACCACTTAAAATATTATAAACAAATATATTTATCCTATTAATAATCATTTTAATTATATAGAAAAAAAAAAAAATACTATGTTGGTACCATAATAACATGTTCCCTACCCTAAGGGTGAACATACAAGGGCATCAATGTGTACTAAATGAATCGGAGTTTTCTAAAATCTAAGGTGATTCCCGTTATGAGAGTCAAACCCAAAGATGTAGTGCCATCAAACCACATGGAGGTAAGTTTAGTAACCATTCAACAAAAGCATTAGTAAAAGAAAAAGAAAAAAAGAGCTAATCTTTTTTTTTTAAGAAAAAAAATTCTTTTATTATTTTACTATTATAGTTACGGGATGATGTCCAATGTGATGATGGATTACTTTATAATTTCATTTGAAATTATTTTTATATGTATTAAGACCTATATATAATATTTATGTTTGCCCACAATATTGTTGAATACTATGAAACTTGATAATTTATCTTAATTCATATTTTATATAAAAAAAAATTGTATAACACTATAAGTCTATTACATTTTATAATATTTACTGTTAAAAGAAGATTTTATTTTTTAATCTGATTAAACAATTTTGAAACCTATAAAATAAGAATTTAAAGCATAAAATTCTTTTATATCCTAAAATTACATAAATTTAAGTAACCTCCCAAACACTTCCTCAACCATTCTATTCTCACAACCAAATATGGAGACCTCAATCGCAAACATTCAATTCATTATCTCAATAAAATTAAGGAAATCATTTGTAAGTATCAACATAAAGAGAACGTGAATAAAAAAAAAATATTGAAATTGGCTATAAACACACCCATTCATTAAAATTTAATTGTCTTTAATTGGGCTTCTGTATCCCTTAAAAAAGAAGAAGTAGAAAATACTTTGAAATCATCATTGATTTTTATTTTTATCACTATGGCTCATACCACACAAAATAGTAGTAAAAGAATCTACAAAGAAACCTATAGATTATGAGCTCTAACACAAAAAAAAAAACCTAACTTCATAAATAATCAATTAGAATATTTCATTTTTATTTTCTTTAGTTCTAAAATAAAATACATTTATGACTTTCTCAAACCAAAATCCGAAACACTCAAAACAAATCATAACCTTCACAAAATCCACAACCTGACTTCAACATCAAAACTGTAAGCTACCGTCATTGAATAAAAAAATGCAAGCCCCTTTTCTTGGTCATAGCTTAATTATATGGGTTAGAATCAAATGGTATTGCAATGTTGGAGTTATGTAAGTGCCGTTGAAAAGTTGAAGTTAAATGACATCATTTTGGTGTGGCTCCAGCACATCTCCATAGTGCATCCTTTAATTTTATAACACAATAAGACTATTACATTTTATAATATTTAATGTTAAAAGTAGATTTTATTTTTTAATCTGATTAAACAATTTTGAAACCTATAAAATAAGAATTTAAAGCATAAAATACTTTTATATCCTAAAATCATAAATTTAAGCAATCTCCCAAGCACTTTCTCAACCATTCTATTCTCCCAACCAAATATGGAGACCTCAATCGCAAACATACAATTCATTATCTCAATGAAATTAAGGAAATCATTTGTAAGTATCAACATAAAGAGAACGTGAATAAAAAAAAAAATTGATATTGGCTATAAACACACCCATTCATTAAAATTTAATTGTCTTTAATTGGGCTTCTGTATCCTTAAAAAAAAAGTAGAAATACTTTGAAGTCATTGTTGATTTTTATTTTTATCACTATGGCTTATACCACACAAAATAGCAGTAAAAGAATCTACAAAGAAACCTACAAATTATGAGTTCTAACACACAAAAATAGCTAACTTCATAAATAATCAATCAGAATATTCCATTTTCATTTTCTTTGGTTCTAAAACAAAATACATTTATGACTTTTTCAAATCAAAATCCCAAATATCCAAAGACTCAAAGCAAATCATAACCTTCACAAAATCCACAACCTGACTTCAACATCAAAATTGTAAGCTACCATCACTTAAATAAAAAACGCAAGCCCCCTTTCTTGGTCATAGCTTAATTATATGGGTTAGAATCAAATGGTATTGCAATGTTGGGGTTATGTAAGTGTCGTTGAAAAGTTGAAGTTAAATGACATCATTTTGGTGTGGCTTCAGCACACCTCTATAGTGCATTCTTTAATTCCAACCCTTTATGGTCCATTTTAAAATTATTGTAAATATGCTAGCTTCACACAGTATCTATACTCAACAGTTGGGAACAATATCTCAATTGCAGGTATAAGGGCCTATTTCAGATACAAAACAATTTTAATCAATATGTTAGTTAAACATGTTTAGATAAACTCATGTGTGTATTAGTAATAAAAACTTAAAATTCTAGTTCATACCTTTTGTCTATCAGTGATAAAGACCATATCAAGTTACTCTAGATTCCCGATGTCATCTGAAAACTTCTGCAGAAACCAAATCCATGAATCTTTGTTCTCTTGCACAACAATAGCAAGTGCAACTGGAAAAATGTTATTATTTCCATCTCTAGCTATGACAGATAGTATTTGCAGATAGTATTTGCCTCACAAATCTCCCTTTTAAGTGGTACCCATCTAATCCAAGGATTGGTCTACAATCTCCCCCAAAAAAAAAACTTTCTATGCATTTTATCTTATATTCAATCTCTTAAATTTGGGCTGTCCATTTTCATCTTCCATTTCAGTTTGCAAAATAACCTTACTTCCTACATCATTCAATCTTATCATCTCTGCATAATCCTTAAGCTTCCCATATTGCAATTGCTCATCCCTAGTAATCAAATCAGTAGCTTTCCTTTTTGCCCTATACACCTGACTAATACTTATGTCAATCGAAATATTAGACCTCTCCTAATGTTGAACACCAACTACTGTCCAATTGGGATTCTTGTTGAAATCCTGCGCATACTTCTTTGCAACATAACCTGTAGTCACGTTACTGTGTTGTAAGGTTCTAGAATAGGTGCACTCTCGATGAAGTGTCTTTATTTGGAATGTCAACTCCCCATATATTTAAAATGCATAATACTTCCATCCATATTCATTTATGCAATAAACTTATATCTTCTTCTTCTCACTCAATTTGAACTTGATATGTACAGACTTCATTTTAGTACATTCCCTCAAGGTCTCTCTAAAAACCTTAGAGTTAGGAAACTTCATTCCCTTCTTTATCATTGGTTTTCTTATGTTAGTTTGGACATTAAACACTAGTTTTTTTGCAAAAGCTAATGTTGGCTGATTGGCCAAGAATGTATTGACCCCTTGTGATAAATTAACCAATTAATTAGCCAAGTTAATTAATTAATTAAATTAACATGCAATAATGCGTGGTAGCATAAACAAATCACCAAATAACTAAATGCAGCGGAAATTAAATTTGCCACGGTGATTTGTTTATGAATGGGGAAAACCTCTAAGGCAGAAAACCCACGGGGTGAATTTAAGGTCATCACTCCCGAGAATCCACTATTATTAAAACAAACGGTTACAAGTAAAGGAATCCCAGTACTTTATACCAACCTATAGTTGAACCCTTACCTCAATACACAATTGGACTTGTTCTGTACTGACAATCTCTCATTTTCAATGCATGGCTCCTAGTACGTGACTAACCAATCAATGCACGGATCCAAGTACGTGACTAGCACACCACTTGAGAAGGATGTTGGCTGCAAAGTTCTTCAGTTCATCCACATGATGTAGATCAAGAAGATCCTGGGTCACAAAACGCTACGGCATACAAACGTAGCAACTTTTTCAAGAGAAAGATGAATTAGGGCATATGTCTCCGGTCACAATATGCTTGAATAATACTTTTGCATCAAGTTGCATCTAGTGTGACGGCCCTTAAAATAATCCTTATACATGTTTATGGTTGTGAGAAAAAAAAGCCTAAACACATACACATGAATATGTGTGAAATCATATCTGAAAAACTGATTTTCGTAATTCTCGATAGATACAGCTGTCTAGCTTATCTGTCGAGCTTCACATTTTAAACCTCGATAGATACATCTGTCGAGCTTTAAAATATAGTAATTCTTCACTTGATTCTTGAATAGATTTGCATGGCTTCAATACTTGGACTTGAACTTCTTGTTTCTAGATCTACCCAATTACAAGTAAAGTGCGTTTTGTTAAAAAATTAGCCAATTCTAAACGATATATGTTCTTAACATGATTCACATATGTCCTAATAATCTCCCCCTTTGGGAATCCGTGATAAAACCACAACAAACAAATGACCATATGAGAGAAGTCTTAAATCACTCAACTCACACTCATTTGTTGAATACAATATAATCTATCCTAACACAAACTCTTGAAAAACTTTGCAAAAAGAGAGTTCATGGCATGAAAGACTTTGACAACCTATATTTCTAAAACACTTTAAACAAAACTCATTACTGCATCTTAGTGTGAAACAGAAATAAAAGATTGCATACAATAAATAAGAAGCATGTGCATAAAGAGAGAAAAGAAACAACACATGAAGTGATAGGTGAAAGAATGTAATAACATATATATATATATATATATATATATATATCAATAATGAGTACAAGGTTTGCTATCACAATGTAAGAACAATGTATCTAGAAAGTAAAGAAAAGAAAAAAAATACATAAGTTCTCACTACATCCCTCAAAAGATAAACACCCCTTCTAACAAAAATGTCCTATAGTAGCTCTCCCCCTAAGTATATGACTACTCTCATACCCAAAACTAGTCCTCCTTTTTGTCATGAATGAAAAAAGCTAAGTCACTGAGAAGCAGTCATCTCACCATCACCAGAAGAGCTAGCATCTTTATCAGTAATAGCATCAACATCACTACCGGAGTCACCATCGTCGTCCTCGTCCGTAGAAGCCTCTAGAGAAGGAGAGGGAGACTCTACAAAGCCACTAAGGCAAGCCCTATTGTCGTGCAATACAATCGACATAGGTGTTCACTTGATACAACTCAGTAATAAGTGTATCTAGGCGAGCATCCATGCGCTGAAGCTACGCCATGACCGCCTCAAGGGTCACACCACTTGCAGAAGAAGAAGGAGTGGATATGGATGGAGTGGAAGAAGCCAGAGGAGTCGCTGTCTTGGTCCGTGGTCGTTTCGGTCGAAGTTGGGCCTCGCTTCGTCTAAAGGTCACCACATTAATGGCACACATCACGGTGAAGTGAGGAGACTGGTGATAGGAGATAAACGTGAAGAAGCCGCGTGATAGCAGAAGGGAAAATAAGCTTATCATAGGTTGCCATATCCTTATAGATATGACTACTCTCATACCCAAAACTACTTCTCCTTTTTGTCATGAATAACAATAGCTAAGTCACTGAGAAGCAGTCATCTCACCATCACTAGAAGAGCTAGCATCTTTATCAGTAATAGCATCAACATCACTACCGGAGTCACCATCGTCGTCCTTGTCCTTAGAAGCCTCTAGAGAAGGAGAGGGAGACTCTACAAAGACACCAAGGCAAGTCCTGTCGTCGTGCAATACAACCGACACAGGTGTTCACTTGATACAACTCAGTAATGAGTGTATCTAGGTGAGCATCCATGCGCTGAAGCTACGCTATGACCGCCTTGAGGGTCACACCACTTGTAGAAGAAGAAGGAGTGGATGTGGATGGAGTGGAAGAAGCCAGAGGAGTCGCTGTCTCGGTCCGTGGTCATTTCGGTCGAAGTTGGGCCTTGCTTCGTCTAACGGTTGCCGCATTAATGGCACACATCACGGTGAAGTGAGGAGACTCGTGATAGGAGATAAACGTGAAGAAGCCGCGTGATAGCAGAAGGGAAAATAAGCTTATCATAGGTTGCCATATCCTTATAGATATCTATAAGGGAGAGTATGAAGTGAGAGGGAAAGTCAATAGTAAGTCCCTCAAGTAGGGATAGCAAAAATCGAGCACGAGGCTCAGTAATCGAATTATAGTGAGACAAGGGACGTAAAACAAATGTCATCACCATATTCAGGTACCTCAGACCTTTTGTAAAGCCCGTGCAAGGGGTGTTTTGATGTTCACCCCAAGATGAGGGTGACTCATAGAAAAGAGACATGAGTTCGTCTTTGGACACAGCCCGAAGACGAGGACAGTTGGGGTAGTTAGCAAACTTTACCCTCGGAACGTGTAGCACCTTGGATATAAGATCCGGAGAGACTACAATTCACGTACCTTGATGCGAGTGATGAAATGAGGTATGGAGTAATCAAATCCATGCATACTGGAGTAAAAATCCTGTATGATTATGGAGGGATAGCCGATTGGGATGTCACAAAGGGACTTCCAACCCTTACTGTGAATGATAGTGGGTAAGTCAGTATTAGAAAAATCTGAAAGGATGACTTGGCATTTCGAATGAATGCCGTGTCGAGGAAAGTTCTCCGAAAAGTCCTGACAGGCTTTATCATCACGGAACCTGACATGAGAAGGAGTAGGATTAGAAGAAGATGATGCCCTAGAACGAAGAGAGTTCCGGGACGGAGCAGACTTGCGCTTAGGTGCTATGTGCAGACTAACCAAAAGAAAAAGAGAGAGAGAGAGAGACAAGATGAAGAGTACCAACAAGATCAATATCAAAAAGATAGAAAAGAAAGGTACATATGCATGAAAAATGCATGAACATGTGACATGCAACAATGAAAACATCATGGGCTCACCCTAATCCAATCCTACTAGCACACAAGATTTCAACATAGAATACACACATCTATAATACATGAAACATTGTGAAAATGCAAATGTGATGCAATGCATGAGCATATGGGATCATTTAAACAAAACCCAACCTAAAAATTTTAAAAAAACTTTATCAATTTTGAAAAACCCCAAAAAATTTCAAAAACCCCAAAAGTCAAGTCAGAATGAATGAAATGCATGATTTATGAGAGAAAAGAGATCATACCAAAGGAAGAAAGCAAAGATTAGGCCAAAATCCAAGTGGGGAAGATGAAGAGTGAGTAAGAGATGTTTGGGAGAGGGAGAGAAGTTTTTCTGTCGAGAAAAATTGGAGAGAAATGAGAGAAATGTTGCACTGAGGCTATATATAGAAATCATGAAGCTCGATGGATTGAGAGGTGTCGAAAGCTGTCGAGCTCTAATTCTCAACAGATTTATCTGTCGAGGTGCTATTGAGAGTTGTCCACAACAAAGAGATCCTGATGGATCGAACTGGTATCGAGCATTTATCGAGCAAACAGAATGTTGCTTGATGGATCGAGAATCTGTCGAGAAGTTATCAAGACAAATTCTCAAAAGCTTTGATGGATTGAGATTGCGTTAACTGCTGTCAAGAAAGGAAGATTAAAGATCTCGATAGATAGCCTAGCTCTCGAGAGGTGTCGAGAAGTTGTCGAGATGTGCAAAAATAGTTTTTCAATGAAGAGAAAAACATAGAAATGAATGCAATCAAGTATGCTACTCAACCAAAGATCCAATTAACATTTTAAACTCTCAAAAACATCTCTCAACTAGAAAAATGTCAAACATTTAGATCCAAAACACACATACACACACACACTAAACAAGTCTAACCAATTTTATATTTCAAAAAAAGTCAAGACAGTTTAGTGAGCATACATTCACATGTATTCCTTATGATGTCTACATGTTATGATGATTTGAGATATGAGAAAATCAATTTAACTCACACACAATCATAACTGCTTGATGGAGACTATCACCTTCGAGATACATCTTATAACTCCTATATCTCCTAGAAGACACGCTTGCAATCATATATAAAGCATTTTGATTCTTTTTGCTTTAATTTCTTTGCATATTTTTCTTTTGTTAAGTAATACATGCATGGGTATATAAGAAAGAGAAAAGAAATACCCAATTATGTTAAGCTTATGACATTGCACTTTTGCTATGTTGAAGTATACAGATGTCATTGGCATTGCATTTTTGCTATGCTGAAGCATACATATGTCATTTCATGATTGGTGGGCAACAGTGGTGAGATGGTTATTTATGCCTTTCTCTTAGAATTTTTTAGTCATTCCCGTTAAAAAAAAGTGATACGAGTGTTAAGTACAAGAGATTACTTAATCTTACATGAGCCACAAAGCTCACTTGCTTAGTTGTGCATAGAGATGCTTATCTAAGCTACAAAAGATACAAAATTTAGAAAATTTTGTTTCAATGGCCATCCAAGGTACACAAGTACCAATGTACACAAAACACACACTGTTTTTGTATTTTTTTGATTTTTGAATTTTTTTTATATGAAAAAATATAAAGCAAAACTAAAATCAAACAAACAAAAACATATTAAACAAACCAAAGTGTAAAAACTAGACTGACTCAAAAATAAGAAAGCAAAACAGATAAGTTATGCAAGCAAAAAGAGGGGGAGAGAGAGAAAAGTAACTAAATCACTTAGAGCCTTTTTCTTTCCACACCTTGGAAGAACCTTTCTGTATTGTGAACCCTTGATTGGGCGGCGAGAGGGAAGAATTGGAACCATTCAAGTTCGAAAGGAATATGAGAGCTTTGAGAAGATCTCCAGGAGGAGCAAATAACGATGGAAACTGTTGCTCTGTTGAGTGGCTAACCACTTTTAGCAATTTGGTCGAGTATGTCCAGTAGCTCCACAGTGATGACAGAGATGCTACTTCTTCTATTTAGGCTTTTAGTTAGTGCCCTTCTTAGCCCTAGGGTTTTTAGTTTCTTTCTTATCAAGCTTAGAGGGTGCTCCTAAGATAGATTTACCATTTTCTATATTCTCACTACCTAAAATTGTTTTCACATAATTGTTCTCAGATTCAATATTGATAGCAGGAGAAACAAACACAGTAATACTAGAGGAAGCAATACTAGGAGAAGAAAAATCATAACCTAAACCGATTCGATCAGAAGCAGATTTCTGAAAGCAAAGAATTTCATCAAGCTTTGCACTTGAAGTCCTCTCTAACTAAGCTTTGACTTGAAATAGCTCTGCTTCAAGCTTCTTGGTCTTCCCAACCAAGAAATTGTTCTTAAATCTTAGTGCTCCAATGATCTGATTAGCTTCATCAAACTTTGTGGAGATTTCTTCTCGTTCAAACTCCACATCACTAAGCTTCTTGGTGGCCAACCTATACAATTTCTCATGCTTTTCAGAGACCTTGTACAATTTAGCATAGGCTGTATGGATGTCATCTTGTTCATCCATCTTCTCAAATTTAGACTCCACCAAGTCGTCTTTTTCATTAACTTTTTCAACAATCCCCTCAGTAGGATTCACAGTGGCAGTGAAGGTATTTAGGATTCTATCATCCTCATTATCCAAACCTTCCTCATGCTTAGTGTTGCTCAAGGTAGCAGCAAGGGCCTTGCTTTTTCCAATGGTCTTGAGATACGTTGGCATTCTTCATAAACCTTTATCTTGGCTCTTGAATTGTGAAGAATTGAATTGCTTTCGGTTCTTGTCAAATCCTTTAGCATTGGCATTCTTCATAAACCTTTTGAACTGCCTTGTGATTTAGGATTTCATCTTAGAATCATCATCATCTGAAGACTAATCCGTGTCGCTGCTTTTCGCCTTTAGTGTCATGCTTTTGCTCTTGCTTGATTTCCCGATCCTAGTCAAATCTAACTCAAAGACCTGCAGATTGCCAACTAACTTTGTCAAAGGAATTTTGTCAGTCCTTTGATTCCTCAATAATGGTGATCTTGGCATGAAATCTCTCGGGTAGAGATCTTGGCATAGAACTCATCGAACGACTCATCCTCCTCCATCTTAATCTCTTCAAAGCTTTTAGTAAACCTATAAAGTTTTGAATCCTTGATAGCCTTAGTTCCTTCATAGGTTGTTTAGAAGATGGTCCATGCTTCCTTTGCAGTTTCAGTAGAGGATATCTTCTAGAACTCCTTATTCGTGACCGCACTGAATAAAGCATTCAATGCCTTGTTGTTAAAGTTAGCCGCCTTGATTTTAGCATCATCCTAATCAGCCGACGCTTCCTTTGGCTTGGTCCAGCCTATCTCTACAGCTTTCCACACTTTTTCATCTAATGACTGCAAGAAAGATCTCATGCGTACTTTCCAGTATGCATAGTTAGTGCCATCAAATAAAGGAGGTATAATTAATGATTGTCCTCTATCCATGACAACAGGGGTCAATGGATCACACAGCAAAGATTAACCCTAATTAGAGTGTGCCTGCTTTGATACCACTTGATAGGCCAAAAATGTATTGACCCCTTGTGATAAATTAACAAATTAATTAATTAATTCAATTAACATGCAATAACGCGTGGTAGCACAAACAAATCACCAAATAACTAAATACAGTGGAAATTAAATTTGACACGGTGATTTGTTTACAAATAGGGAAAACCTCCAAGGAAAAAACCCCACCGGGCGAATTTAAGGTCACCACTCTCGAGAATCCACTATTATCAAAACAAGCAGTTACAAGTAAAGGAATCCTAGTACCTTATACCAACCTATAGTTGAACCTTTACCTTAATACATAATTAGACTTGTTCTTTAGTGACAATCTCTCCTTTTCAATGCACGGCTCCTAGTACGTGACTAACCAATCGTTGCACGGATCTAAGTACGTGACTAACACACCAACTTGAGAAGGATGTTGGCTGCAAAATTCTCTAGTTCATCCACATGATGAAGATCAAGAAGCTCCTGGGTCACAAAACTCTACGGTTTACAAACGCAGTAGCTTCTTTAAAAAAAAGATGAACTAAGGCATATATCTCCGGTCACAATATGCTTGAATAAAACTTTTGCATCAAGTTGCATCTAGTGTGGTGGCCCTTAAAATAATCCTTATATATGTTTAAGGTTGTGAGAAAAGAAAGCCTAAACACATACACATGAATATGCGTGAAATCAGATCTGAAAATCACAATTAGATTTGAAAAACTGATTTTCGTAATTCTCGATAGATACAGCTGTCAAGCTTATCTATTGAGCTTCACATTTTAAACCTCGATAGATACATCCGTCGAGCTTTAAAATATAGCACTTCTTCACTTGATTCTTGAACAGATTTGCATGACTTCAATACTTAGACTTGAACTTCTTGTTCCTTGAAGTATGAAACACATCCTAGATTTACCCAATTATAAGTAAAATGTGTTTTGTCAAAGGATTAGCCAATTTTAAATGACATATGTTCTCAACATGATTCACATATGTCTTAACACCGGCTCATCATCATTAGACCCTACCATACTTTCCATATTATCTTCAATATGTGGTTCAATCCACTCACAATCTTCCACACTAGCATTGTCTCCTGCATTGGACTCATTGGGGGATGCATTATCATTGTTTGCTGCATTAGGCCTTTGTGGGGCTGCATTGGGCATTTGTGGGGTTGTGTTTTCTCCTGCATTACTTACATGTGGGGCCCCATTGTCCCTAACTCCATCTTGTGTTGGTCAGGGGCGGCGTTATGTGCTGGCTAGGGGGTTCAAACGAATCCCCTGACCTGACAATTTTTATTTATATATATATATATATATATTTTTTACAAAAATTGTTTTGACTCCCCTAAAATAAATATTTGAACTCCTTGACCATAAATTTTGTTTAAATCTAGCTAAAATAAACTTGAATATGATCATTTTAATGTTATTTTCACAATAGAGGGTAAGTGACAAGTTGTAACTAGTTTTTATTTTGACCCAGAACTGACACCACTTTTTTACCTTTCTTTTTTGCTAATATATCACCTTTTTCTTTATATACTTTTAACAACTTTCCACCTATATTTTGTTGTGAAATTTTTGTGCAAGTGTTGTGTCAACAACACTACTCTTAAAATATTTAATTTTATATATAAAAAAAAATGTTTCAAACTTTTGCTCATTTGTTAAAAATAAATAAATAAATAAACATTCTAGTTAGGACTTTGGCTTACTTTTCCATTGACAACAAAATAAAGTTTTTTTTCCCTACACTTTTCTTCTTCATCAGCAAAAAATTACACTACCATTCCAACCAACTGATCTATATTTATATCTGTGATTTTTTTCTTCATTCTCTCTATCTCTCTTTCTCCAATCTATGTTTTCTTAGATTTTATCTTTGTTTGATCAAGTAGTTTTCTTAGCTTTTATCTTTGTTTGCTCCAATTCTAAGAGAGTTAACATTTCTATGGTTAAAAACTGTATGCTTCAAAAGCAAAAATTTATATCAATTTTTTTTCTTAGTTCGCATTTACTCCTAGTCCCACTCCTAGGTTTGTTATTATTCTTCTTTATCATATATTTTTATTTAATTAACATTACATATAAATATAATAAGTTATTATGCATTCAATGGTTGTTGTCTTACTGGTCTTTAAACTATTAATAAATTTTTTAGACTATTACGCGATAAGTATTGTATACTATAATATGGAAATTGTACATACAAAAAAAATATTAATCATTTTATTTTTTAATTGCCCCCATGACAAATTCCTAGCTCTGCCACTATTGACTCTCCTAGAAAAAAAAATCTTGGAGCCGCCACTGGTGTAGGTGGCCCAGTATCCATACTCCCAAACACATCATCATCAAAATCTAGCTCCTCAAACCCTTCCTCCAACAAATCAAAATCTGAACATTCTTGTCCACCATTTGGCTCAGCTACTACATCATCACCTCTATCATCATCCGCAAGAACTTCCTCATCTACCTCATTTGAATTAACTACTTACCCACTGTTCTCTCATTAACTTGTACATTCTGTCCTAGTAATTCAACTACAAGTGGCTCCTCCCCACCCTCCACATATATTGTTACCCTATTTGCTGGCCATGCAGCATCACACATATAAACCACCTCATCATCTCCAGTTATTAGTATCAATCCTTGCTCCATATTACCTCTAGGAATAAGGTAATGAAATCTACTTTTACTAGTTACCCCTAATCCAATACACATCTTGTATTTCAAAGAAACTCAGTTTATCAAGATTAATATTGTCAATAGTAGAAACACTGCCACCTAAAAATACTAAGTTTGGGTCCCACACAAAGGTGCCACCATGATGAATCTCAAAAGTAAATCCAAACCAACCATTTGCATATAAATTAATGTAATAAACTTCACATACAATACCAACACTGCAAATACATACAAAATTTTTTGTTTTGTTTTTGGGAGACAAACACATCGAAAGCAAGCACAAATACCACATGTAACCACCTTTTTTCTCAGACCAAAAATATTCCTATGGTTCGCACAAAGCACAACAAACAAACAGGCAGACTATAGTGCATATAGGTTGAATAATAAAGGTAATGCAGATGCAGATAAATAGCTGTGAGTCCCTTTTTTTACACAATTCCTAGGCTCAATGCTGATATGGGATCTTGGGTCATTAAGAAAGGGCTGGAGTAGAGGTTGGGTGAACTGAGTCTGGTTCTTTGTGGCTTATTGGGTCGTTCTATGAAATAGTTTGTGTGCAACTCACATAGAGCTCCACAAGGCAAAAATGCAATTTTCTTCTAAGTAATAAAATATCATTGTAAGTGTTTTAATGTCATAAAATGACATTTTACACTTATGATATGAGTAAAAGAATTATTTATAATGTTCACAATGAGAAGGAGATTAAAATAGAATATTTAAGACTTATCTTTTATTGTGTGAACATTTAAAAGAGTTCCTTCACTCGGTTCTTCCATGATGATTCATTGGGAAAGATGTTGCAGTGGTTCTTCTACCAGTGGTTCCTAGGACGTGGGTTTGTGGTTCCTAAAACCATGGGGCCTTTAATCTGGGAACCTTAAATGCTGGTTCCTTAGGCCACAGGATCTTTCTCCATGCTTACTATACAATGGATTTTGTCTTTTCCCTTTACCTTTGTAGGTTTTGCATAAGAACAACTATGCAACACAAATGTTCCCAAATAATTGTTAGTTCCTTAGGTTAGAATATACATTTTAAAACATATACGTATATATAATGAGGTTCATAAAGATGAGACAGCCATGAGATTCTTGGCCCCGATTCTCACAAATTTAGTGCTTTTGCACAAGACTTGTGGGATTTGGAGCTCAATTCCAAGCAGCTTTGCTTGGACATTTCCTTCCAAGATGGTCAAATAAGGAGGATTTTGTGGGAGAGAGTGATATCTGATGTGTGCATGTTTTTATATAAGTTTCTTAAGAGGTTTAGTGATATTTTGAAGGATTTTAAGGATATAGTACGAAGTCCTCCTCCTTGGCTCTCTTGTTTTATTCTTTCTTTCTCCCTTCTCCCTTGTTGAACTCTTATAATTCTCAGAACCCTCCTCTAAACCCCACTTTTGTTATGCTTTGGTGTTCCTTTTATAGTGGACATGGTTTAGTTCCTCCAGATGAGGATGTCCTTGGTCTGCTGGGTAAAATCATGTCCTCTGTCATGAATCTGAAAGAGTTCATTGGGCATAGAGTTAGCTTAGTTTGGTAATTATAACTCAAAAAGAGTATTTGGCTTTAGCTACAAATGGAAGATGTCTTCCTGGAAAGTCAAAGGAGTAGATGGGATATTCAATGCAATGGGTGACAGCTTTAATTGAAAAGGATAATTGAGAGGAAGTTGTGGGGAGATGCCATGCACATGGAGGAATTGAGTTTCCATTAGTTCATGCATTCCAAGAAAATACATTAACCAAGGGAAAACTACAAGTTCCTCCTTTCACTAGAAATCAGTCCCCTATCGACCAAACCACTTCTCTCTTACTACCAACTCGAGATCCCACGGGCTTGGACCATGGGTTACAAAGATGATACTTGGTTTGCTGGATACTTAATGACCTTTTTGCTGGGAATTTGAATATACACCTTGGCTTTCCCATCTGTTAGCCAATGTCCTCTTATCAAGGCTTTAAAAGGACACATCAAGGTCCTAAGGCCTTGATGTTGATTCTTCTTGGTTTGGCCTTTTTCTAGAAATGACATAAATTCCTCCTTGCAATGGGTGAGCTTGGAAAGCCTTTGACCATCCTCCCTTTTGCTGCATGTTCACTATTTTGACTAAGATCTCTCGGTTCCTTTGTCAGGTATTGAACCCAAGGACATCACTTGTCCCTTTCTCTAATCTCTGCCTCTTGATTTTGATAGGACATCTAATGAATCTTTCCTTCTTTTCCTTCTTTCAAGGATCAGGGCCGGCTGAATAGTGGAGCAAGAGATGCGGTCGCCTAAGGCCCCAAGTAAAAAAAAAGTCCTCCAAATTTTAACTAATAGGATTATTTATAATCAATAAATACCAGATGAAAAAAAAAAGAAAAAGAAAAATGCAACGTTCACAATTTTTTTCACAACACTTTTACAACTAATACTAAGTAGAAGGTTATTACAACTTGTTATTGATGGCAAAAAATAATTATACTGATATTTTCAAATAGAAAATAAAAAGCAACTTAAAACCTAAGATTTGTTGTAAAAAAATATTGTGGATGTTGCACTTCTAAAAAAAAAAAGAATAATAATAAGAGTTTAGTTAGCAAACTTTTACAAGTTCTCATCTAAGTCTACCATTAACACCACTGTTTTACTTACCATTATCAATCTACCATATCAACAAGTATGAAAAATTTTGTCAAATTTTTTTTTTTTTTTTTTTTTTTTTTTTTTTTTTGTCTATAAAATTTCTAAAAAAAGAAAAAAAAATTCTACATAGTTCATGTTAATTAGTAGTAATTTTGCATCTAGAACAAGATAATCAATTTTCGCCTTAGGCCCCCAAATACATCAAGCTGCCCTTGTCAAGGATACATGTGAGTGACTTGTTCCCAAACTATCTCCTGGGTCGCTTATGTCCTTCTCAGGATCTTCGTACTTTCTCTTAAAGGACTTGCTTCCTAGAGGATGGAGGACTTGCTCATGGCCTAAGTTTGGGTCCTCTTCTTTTTTACTTTTTTATTCTTCTTCTCTCTTTTTCCTTCTTTTTGGGCCTTTGGGCCTTCATGGTCCTTTTTAACTTCATGAGCTGGGCTTTCTTTTGTTAAGGCCCTTGGTCTTTCCTTGCTTTTCATGAAATGTGCTTCCTTGTCACATTTTGGTCCTCAACAATAGCTCTCTCCAAGATGTAGTCCTCTCCTCTCTTCGCCCAATATAGCTTTCCCTACTATCCACTTATTGTCAAAGTGTCAACTTTCCAACAAACCCATAGATATTTTTTCCCCTTTGTTGAACTTTTAAGTTTTATGTCACCCGAATCAGAAGACCGGTAATGAAGATAATGTATTTCTAATTTTTGACCCCAAAAAAAAAAAAAAAAATGGAACTGTTACTCTTTTTGGCATACCAAACAAGAGAAAGAAAGTCAAACCAGTAGCAGCAAACTCAACCCCAGTTTCAATTTAACTTCATTTTTAAAACCCTTTTGCATTGAAAAAGTTGAAGTTGAAAAACTAGCAATATCAAAAGAAGAGATTTAAAAAATTTTAAAAAAATAAATAATAATAAATAAGAATTTTGGTTGAGACAAAATCACTGAAGCGTCCTTGCTTTAACTTCAAGGGAAGAAAAATTTATCCAATGACATGCATCTTATAGCCAAAACTTAATCTCAAAAGTTTCATTATTGCATTGCATCTTTCAGGTGGATTAAGTTTAGGCATTCTCTTTTGAAGGTAAAGAGACTACTCTATGAAAACTGAAAAGCCAGTGCACAATTTTAAGACGGGGAAGTTACCTAATTTCAAAAAAAAAAAAAAAAAAACCCTAGGTTTCAAATATATCTATCTGGAATAATTTCGAAAAAGCAGATGAAAGGAAAAGAAAAAACAAAACTTTGAAACTCAGACAGTCAGTAACTCTCCCCAGAGATAGAATCAAGAACACCCTTTTGGATCAAAACCCAATTTGTTAACAAAACTTAAAAATTTCATCACTTTGTTCCCTGCATGATCTGCCAGATGTTAGCCTCCACCTTCTCTTTGGTTTCCTTGCTCGAAATTACCGAAAGGATTCCAATCATAAACGGGTGTCTAATATCTCAGGTGGGTAGCATTTTGGTTTTGTCTCAGTGAGCTCGTGTGAGAGGGTTCTGTGGAGAGAGGGTGTTTGATTATTTTTTGTTATGTTTTTGGCATAATATGTGTGAGTCTGATGGCAAGTTGGGAGATAGGTTACGGAGCGCTAATGGAAACTACCATAGGTGAGTAAAATGTCAAAAAATAAACCATGGGTAGGTAAGTCAAATTTTGAGCAAACTATAGGCTGGTAAGTTGTAATTTGCCCTTCAAATTATTAACAAAGTCTACAAAGGAAGGGATACAAACACTACCAAATCCAGAAGAATACACATACAATGACAACAAAAATAAAGATTTTAGCTCAAGAATTGATAATTCAAAGCAATTAAAATGTGTGGTTACTTATCTTTATCCTTATTGTCCATATAAGCAAAAGGCTATCCTAATAAGAAGCAATTACATATGAAAGCTTATTTCAGGTTGCGACTATGATCGACAACCAAACTTACATTAGCATTCAAATCAGTCCCCATGATAGTTCACATAGATTTCATATTTTGAAACTTCAAAAGTTTGACATATTTTTATATAAAACTAGTCACAGATCCTGTGCGTTGCGTGTGATAATTTTTTTAAGGTGATCTCATTAAATTTATTTATTATTTCATTTTGGACTAATTTAGTAAATAGTAATGTAATTTATTATAGGGACAATAATAAATGTAATATATATATTATTTTTGTCGATACCAAATCGAAACAATACAATTTTTTTTATGAATTCAAAGGTAAGTTAGCAAAAATATTAATTTTTTAATTAAAGTTATTTACAATATTTTGTGTATCATTAAAGCTCCGTTTGGGAGTTCATAAGGGAATGAAATTGAATGATCATAAGGGAATGGAAATGAATGGAATTAAGTAGCCTTGATTGGATGTTTTAAAATAAAGAAATGGAAAAGAATGAAAATAAATGGAATGCAAGTAATCTTGTTTGGAAACAACATGGAGAGAATGGAATGAAATCATTTTATGACAATATTACTATTAGACCCCTGTTTTAAAATAAAGGGTTGAATATATAGGGGTATTTTGAGAGTTTTAGTAAAAAAATTTATTAAATCTAATTTCATTCCCTCTCATTCCTCTCAATTTCGGGGGGAATGAAAATTTGAGGTTTTAAGGGAATAGAGAGAAATGAGTGTTCTCTCCTACCTATTCTATTCCCTTCTACTTAAACTCCCAAATAAGGGAAGGGAAGAATATTCTAAAATTATTCTTTTCATTCCATTACATTCCTTTCTCCCAAACGAGGCCTAAAAGTTATATAGAATCTGATTTTTTTTTTATTTTTTGTTTATTTTTTATAGTTTTAAACAAACTTTCTCAAACCAGAAATTTTCTACCATACAATCAAAAACACTAAGAACTTATCTAAAAAAAAAAATAAAACTCAACAAAACTATATTTAAGAAAAAATAAAAGTAAAAGATTGCAACTCTTTTTCCTTAAAAAAAAAAAAAACAAGAGTACAATTCCAAAGGGGGAAAAAGTATAGAAGTTTTTTTTTGGAAAAAGAAATATTGTGTTAATGTTGTCATATTCTAATCTAACATCTAATCCAATATGTGAAAAATGAATAGATAAATAAATAATTTTAAATACAAAATAGAATTTGCTTTCTTAAAAATCTCAAAGAACGCACTAATGAAATAAAGAGGATGAAAAATAATATAAAATATTTGTAAACATTGAAAACAATTACTTAAGCATCTAATTAGAACATCAAATAATAAAGACATAACAATTTGCCACTAATATATTAAACATAATATTTACAAACTGTGAAAAGAAATTGCACAAAGACCATTGTCTTCAACTAGACTAAATGTTCTTTATCAACTTGTCCAGATTATCCCATTGTTTTCCAAAAAAACTAAAATCTAACAACAACACAAAATATGACATATTATAATACAATTTTTCCCCAATTCAGATCAAGATCAAACACCATTCATTAAAAGTATTTAGTATTGTAAATAAAATGATAAAAAAAAAACTTGCATCAAAGAACAAATATGAATTAGTTAATAATAGGATAATAAGGGAATGAACCTTTAGTAGGAGATCCTCCTATGGGCAATGAATATTTTTTTATAGAAATTTTTTAAAAAAGTAGAATTATAAAAAAAAAAAAAAAATCATCAATCTAAGGTAGGGATACAGGGGAAAAAAAAATCCAACAAAAAATAAAAAAAAATTTGAGAGAGAGAGAGAGAGAGAGAGAGAAATAACATTTTTTGTATGGAAAAAATATACATAGAATGGAAGAGAGTGTCAAATTTATAGTTAAATGATGGGAATAAGAAGAGCCAAAATAAAGGAAGATGAAGGGGCAAAATAATATGTAAAATTAAAACCGTCCAAAATAAATATAGACAATACTTTTGATTGATTTTCCATTGATTTATTATATAGATTATAACATCAAAATTAAAGTAGATGAATATGTAAAGTTAAAACTACCTAAGATTAATTTGTAAAGCCAATATATTTATATATTTAATATTGTAAAAAATTAAAGGTAAAAAATAAATATGAAAATAATTAATTATGTGGTCAATGACGTGGCGATGAGGTGGCTCAACAGGAGTATAGCAACGATAAATGCTACAATATTGTGAAAAAATTAAACGTAAAAATAAATATGAAAAAACTAATTACATGGTCAATAACGTGGGGATGAGCTGGCTCAACAGGAGCATAGCAACAATAAATGCTACGCTTTAGTTTTTTTTTTTTTGGATACAAGATAGAATTTCTACTCTAGTCTAATCTAAGTGTATATGCGTGTGAAGCTCCCTCCTGGAGACTTGAACCTTGGTTCTTACCCCCCACATCCTACAAGCACTTATACTTGTAGAATAACTATCGCACCAAGGGTGTGCGGTGGTCGCTTTAGTTTTTAGATATATATTTATATATATATATATATATAGATTTGATTAGCATATAACTTAAATAAATTTGTTTGCCAATGTTTAGAAATTTGGAACCTACTCTCAATTAATGCCAAATCCAAGAGACCTATACACACACCAACTACAAGCAAACCAACTACAAGCAAGTCCTTTAGTTTACTCACTAGACATTTGGCCATAGCCGATAACCCAATCTTAAAACCCAAGCAAAATCACCAAGCTTTGTAATTAACAATCAATCATCAAGTTGATCAAAAGTGAAACAAAATGAGATCGAAGGGGTTGGGTAAACAAAAATAAAAATTAAAGAAAAAAAATAGAGAGAGACCCATATACCAACTACAGTTACCACAAATCTATAGCAAGGAAGGGAAACAATTTAATTAAAGAAAAACATAATATTTCATGCTATAAATGAAAGAAAGGGATGATCTTGGCAAATACAACAAGAAGAGAAAGAAAAATACCACATATTTGATATCAAAATTTCTTTTAGAAACAGAGGTGGGTAGCTGAAATATAGTTGGTGCACAACCAATTTTTGGAATATCATCATCAGGTGATGATAGTTTGGCGGTGGTGTGGGTGCAAGGAGAAGCTCGACCATCGCTAGGTTTGATGGGAGAGAGAGAGAAATGGAGAGGAGAAGGACAGAAAGTCAGAAGAAAACCTAGACGTTGAAACTAACATTAGTTTATCTTTTTTTTGGTGGGGGGGGGGGGGGTCAAGTCTCCTGTTAGTGCTTTTAAATGATGTGGCATATTTTAGGCCATAGATTCATTATAAAGCAATCTCAGTCTTTATTGGACATTCTACATTTCTAATGAAATGGAGAGGATCACCACCATCAACTCCAGCATTGTCACTGTTAAGGGACAACCACTACTAACTTCATCGCCATTGTGACAGCCTTTGATGGCGTTGACAAACTCATTTTAGTGGGATAGCCAAAGGCTTGGTGGTGGTAGTGGTTGTGAGATGATGTTTAGTGGGTTTTTTTTTTTTTGGTGTGTGTGTGTGGGGGGGGGGGGGGTATTTGGCCTCTAGCATGATTATAGAAATAAATTCATTAGTAAGTAGGGTTTTCAAACTATTTAGGAAAGTAACATCTCAAGTCTTTGAGGCTTGAGTTCAAAATTGAGCCTTAGAGACTCGAGTTCCAAGTTGATGTGGATAAATAATCCATGTGAGGCTTGAGTTCCATACAATGTATAGGTACAGAACTAGGAGAAGAAGTGGAAAGAAAGAAGAAGAAGAAAGAAAGAAAGAAAGAAAGAAAGAAAGAAGAAGAAGAAGAAAAAGATCTGAAGAGAAGAAGCCAGAAAAAGAAGAAGACCCACGACATGCATAATCCCAATCTTCGTCAAGTATATCTTAATTGTCGATCTATGGTATAGTTCACGATCTTTGTCACCGCACATGATCTGAATCAATTACACACACACACACACACACACACTCATAAGGATGTGAATGATTTGAAGGAAAAATCTATGGAAGAGAGATGAAATTGAATGAGCTTGGAGAGGTTATAGATGATTTTGTTTGGGTCTTCTTCTTCTTCTTCTCTGTGGGTCTCTTCTTCTTCTTACTTTGTACATGCTTTAAGCAACTCGAGTCTAAGAGACTTGAGTTCTATGTGGGTCCACATGGATATTGTTCCATGTCAGCTGCGTGCCAGCATAGGAACTTAAGTCTTACATACTCGAGTTTTGTTATTAAACTCAAGTCTTAAATCTCAGGGTGCTATTTTCCCAAATAGTTTTAGAAGTGTGACAACTAATAAAATTGTTATAAAATTAAGGCTAAATGCAAAGAAAATTATTATTATTATTATTATTATTTTTATTTTTATTTTTGATAAGTGAAATAAGAAGCATGAATTTAGGAATTAGTGGACATGTGGTACTATAGACATTGCATTTTGTACCTATTAATAAATTTTGGTTCCCGACCCCAATAATGAGCTTGACATATGTCAACCAAGGGTAATTAAAGAGTTCACAATAGTTTAAAAGTAATCACAACTCAAAAGTGCTCAAATCACTTTGAAATCAATATTGAAAAATGACCTTTGCTCATTGTTTTGACCATAAATTTTTATCCAACAAAATTTTTTTAAGTGAAGTTTGTTTCATTGGAAAGTAAACATCCTAGGCTTCAATTATAACACAAAATTTGCCTAATTTGGACTTATATCTAGTAAGTTATGACCATTTGAAGTTGGGCCAACTGAGCAGTTCAATTTTCTAATTTTTAAAACTTCATTTTAAGGACCCAAAACATCATGTTTTGATGTGGGCTGGTCCTAGACCTTTGGGAACGTCCAAAGACCATCAAAAAGCCTTGAAAACTCTAATTTTAACTTATAAATACTCATCTTATGTCTCTAATCAAAACCCTAGCTAGAAATAGTTATTTTTTGACCTCCATCTTCTCTAAAATCCTAGTTTTCTTTTCTAAAACTCCCACATAGCACCTTTGCATATTTTTTACAAATTAAAAACCTCTCTTTACTTAGTTCTAAGGCAGAAACTAATGTTCTAATTTGATTTCTCAAAAACCTTTTTCAATTGAACTTTGTTCTTGAGTTGTGATTCCTAAAAACTATTGTTTTATTTAATTTCTTTGTTCTATCAATCTAATTTTTGTGTTGTAGGCACTGAGAGGTCGGTTAAACAAACTCCAAACTTATAATCTTTGAATGTTCAATATGTGTATAAAACACTATGAACGTTTAGACTCCCAATTTCCAAAATATCAATTCAAGCTTATTATCAAACAATTAATGTGAGGAACATGAACATAAGCATATAACAGAATTGATAAACAATCTAAACCAAATAAAATCACATCCACAGCAGAAATTAAATGGCAAAGATTAAGGGAAGAGAGATGTAAACACAAGGACAACACAACGATGTGTTATCGAAGAGGAAACCGAAACCTTCGGTGTAAAACCTCTCCGCCGCCCTCTAAGCGGTAAATAATCCACTAAAGAATGTACTTGGGATACATGAACAACAGAAGACCCTCCAAGCCTAATTTACCCAGTGTATCTAAGCCCTCCAATCTCCTACTCCAACGAGGTTATGCCGAACTTATTTCTTCTTTAGCTTATCGGATTCCGCTATAACCCATAGCATCAACCAATATGAATTGGTTCCTTCCAAACTGCTTCCCAAAGCACCAAAAAGGCTTCTCACAGATGTGGGTAAGGTGAGAAAAGGATTTGGTTAAAGAATCTCTCAAGGATATAACAATGGAGAGGGTGAGAGTTGAGGAATTTGAAGAGTCACTATGTGAAGATTGTGGATGAGTTAATCTTGTTTTTCTCTAGGGTTTCTCTCTCAAAATTCTCTCTGGAAACTCTCTATATTTTGTGGGTATAAGGGGTATTTATACTGGAGTGAGAAAGGAATGCGAAGAGTTAGTTTTTCCATAACAAAGTAGACTGGCAACTTGGCCTCGCGACTTGACTGAGTTGCGAGTTCAAGCCGCGAGCTAATTGCATGGCCAGTCTGGAATTTTTGTCCTGTAGTGCTACAACTGGCATGACAATTCAGCTTCTCTGCATGCTTCACTCGTGTGCATTTTTTGGCGGCTTGTAAGCCGCGAGCCACCCACGAGATCCAGCCGCGAGTCACCCGCGAGATCCAGCTGCGAGTCCTTGCTTTATTGCACAGTCTTGAGCATTTCTTCAAACTTTCTCACACACTACCCTTACATGATTCCCATCTAAATATAGGGTTACTAATTGCTAAATTACAAGCAAATTTGGCATGGAATAAAGCCAACAAGATGGTTGATTAAATTCAATCTTACAATCTTAAACAAGGTGAGTGTTCTTTTCATGAACTCTTTCTTTATTTAATAGGATTCACATGAGTTTCTTAATGTAGTTTCTCTAATTGTTTTATTTGATTTGTTTGTTGATTTTATTTCTTTTAATATGTATTAATATGATTTTAGGTTGTTTATAATCTGTTTTGGTTGTTCTTGTTTTATTATTTTAATCTTATGTAAGTTTAACATGATCATTTATTTAACATAGTTTACTATACATATTGATTTGTTTCTTGATTATTTGTTTATATTGCTTTGTTTTGTTTCCTTTATGTTAGTTTAGTGTTTAGGGTTCTAAAATGCTTGTTTGATTTTTGTTTTAATATCTTTGTTTGATTAAATATATAAAAATGTGATTTTTCAAATCTGTGCTAAATGATGCGTAAGCATCATCGAGTATGCGTGCGCATGGTTTGACTATGCGTACGCATATTTAAGTGTGTGTATGCACTCTGAACCCATATTAGGGCAAAATCTTGTTTTTGAATTTTTTTTATTTAATCATTTTCACATATTCTTTGATTCTGTTTGACTCTATTTAGGTTAATTGTTTGTGTTTAATTATTTTCCATGTTTGTTTGAGTCTTTTTGTCATGTTTGGTTTATTTGATATTTTTTCCTTGTGTGTTTTATTAATTTAATTGTCAGCTTTCCATGTTTAATTTATTTTGTTTGATTGTGTTTTGTTTGTTTCCTTTTCTATTGTGATGTAATATTTAACATATTGTGTGTTTCGTTTTATCTAACTGCATGACGTATGTTTAGGTTAAGGATTAGGGCTTTTTTAATAACTTCTTTATTTAAATATGGCCTAGCAACACATAATGGAGGCCGGCCCACAAGCCGGATGGTCTTGGTTGTCCAACACATTCCCAAACCGTATCTAAACTTTGGATCGATAATTTGGTATGCAGACCTATGCATTTAAGTGATTGGCTCAAAAGGCCCAATATGGTTCTTAGACCTAATCTAGATGGCGACTCCATTTTTCATTTTCTACCACGATCCACTCCCAAAGGCCGACACGTATTTACTTGAGCCCACAAGCACATTTTAATTCATGGAGCATAGAATGGCACAAAGTTTGAGATAGAAGATTTTGATTCTTCATTAGCATATAAGTTTATAGATTTTATGTAAGAATAAAATCACAGAAACAATATTTTCACAAAATTTTTACAACAAAGCTTTGGTGACAAAATGTTAATGGTACATAAAAAAGAGAAGTGGCGAGTTTAAATGAGGACCAATCTTCAAATGATCCTTCATTACTTTGGAGCTTTTTAATTTTTTGGAGTGGGGAACTAATTCTTGATTGACAGTTGCCATTGCCAAACACTTCTTTGTTTCAAATGCGGAGAGCATCCGTAGTTTGGCAAACTCAGAACCTTTGAAAGCTTTCTTCCTAGCCTTGTCTATAACTGCTGCACACTACTAAGATCCTAAGGGTGTCCTCAGGGTTGTTATCCAATAAAATAGGAAGATGATCCGATTCAATGGCAGTTAGTTGCATTTGGGAAGGCTAGTCTTCACGATATGCTAGAAATTGCCATCTAATGTTCTAAGGGTATGCTAGTAGTTAACAGAGGATTTGTTTTTTGGAGAATGTTTGCTAGGAAATTTTGGAGAAATGGACTTTTGCCCTTTTTTTTAAAAAAAAAAATCCAGCATTTTGCCCATTTTCCCAAACTAATTAGGGAAATGCCCCTCTTTTGAAACTCGATTTTCTCAAAATTGAGTTTAAAAAAAAAAATTCTAAAGCCCTATAGTGGCATTTTAAGGAGTTTATAATGACGTTTTAAGGACCCATAGTGGCTTTTTGGAACTCGAGCTCCATGAACTCGAGTTACATGCAAGTTTTTTTTTTTCTTTTTACCTATAACTCGAGTTCATGAAGCTTGAGTTCCAAAACGCCAGTATAGGCTCCTTAAAACGTCACTATAGGCTCCTTAAAACGTCACTATAGGACTTAACTCAATTTTGAGAAAATCAAGTTTCAAAAGAGGGGAATTTTCCTAATTAGTTTGGCAAAGGGGGCAAAATGCTGGATTGTTTGATAGAAAGGGGCAAAGGCCAATTTTGTCCAGGAAATTTTTTTAGGTTGAGATTGTGTATACCTTTCCTAATGGTTTTCCTTCCTTTTATATGTAGTGAGGGAGTAGATCACTCTGTTGTTTAAGGTTGGTTTGAAATTTGAATTGCAACGCATCTTGCCCATCATGGAAAAAATCGCATAATTGTAGGGATAGGCTTCAGAGATCTTGTCAGTTCAAAAAAATAATGTGTGTACTAGCAATTAGCTAATTTTCACACAATGGGGAATCCAATTTGGGTCCAAGTCTGTTAGTTAGATTTGAAGACGTGGATTAGGAAAGATGCTCTTTTAGGGCAAAATTTGCCAAATAGTATGTTTTTAGAAAAATTTTAGAAAAGCAGTACACGAAAGAAGTTATTTAGTTAGTTAGATTGTTTTTGGAAGTCAAGTTTGGAAAACTCGAGTTTGGGCTGGAAGTTGAGTTTGACAAACTCGACTTCCAAGTGGGACCAAGCAGGATGCATCAATATTGCTTGGAAGTCGAGTTTGTCAAACTCGACTTCCAGCCCAAACTCGACTTCCAAAAATGGTCTAACTAACTAAAAAACTTCAAACAAATACTATTCACCCAAATTTTTTTCTAAAAAAGTACTATTAAGCAAATTTTGCCCTCTTTTAGTGATCAAAGAAGTATAGGCTCAGCAGTTAAATGGGTCTCTTTAGTTCAAATAGGTGGAAAATGAAGTACACAAATGAAGCCTAAAACATGGAATAGGTTTTTTTTTTTTTTTTTTTTGGGAAAAAAATGGAACAAATTCGTTTTTGGAAATGGGAAAATAAATTAAGAAGATTCTATAGAAAAAAATTATAAAGGAAAGCTCAAACTGAAAATATTAAGAATGAATCAAATCTTCCTTTGGAACACAGTACACTCCTATAGAGGGAGGAAATTGCTTTATAGACTATTTTAAAAATTTGTTTATGTCAAATAAGCCTTGACTTACCATAATAAGAAGAAGACATATACTCCATCCTGTCATAACAAAGGGAAGAATAAGATGCTAGCATAGATCAATAAGAAGAAGTAATCATAGTATTAGTATTCAACAGGGGTTCACATTGTAAGGATGAATTTAATCAACCATTTTGTTGGCTTTATTCCGTGCCAATTTGCTTGTAATTCAGCACTTAGAAACCCTGTATTTAGGTGGGAATCATGTAAGGGTAATGTGTGAGAGAGTGTGAAGAAAAGCTTAAGATTGTGCACTCAGTAAGGGACTCGCGACTAGATCTCGCGGCTTGCAAGTCGCCAAAGGATGCACATGAGTGAAGCATGTAGAAGAGCTGAACAGTCACACCAGCTGGAGCACTACAGGACAAAAAGTCCAGTTTGGCCATTCAGTTAACTCGCGGCTTGGACTCGCGATTCAGTCAAGTCGTGAGGCCAAGTCGCCAGTCCACTTTGTTTGGGAAAAACTGACTCTTCGCATTCCATACACACACTAGTATAAATACCCCTTATACCCATGAAATGTAGACAGCTTTTAGAGAGAATTTTGCGAGAGAAACCCTAGAGAAAAATAAGATTGACTCATCCACAATCTTCATCCTTTGATTCTCCAAATTCCTCTACTCTCACCCTCTCCATTGTTAAATCCTTGAGAGGTACATTAGACAAAACCTTTTCTCACCATACTCATATCTGTGAGGAGGCTATTTGGTGCTTGGGAAGCAGTTAGGAAGGGACCAATTGATATTGGTTGATGCTATGGGTTATAGCGGAATCCGGTAAGCCAAGAAGATAAAGGTTCGGCGTAACCTCGTTGGAATAAGAAGCTTGGAGGGCTTAGGTACACTGGGTAGATTAGGCTTGGAGGGTCTTCTGCTGTTCATGTATCCCAACTTCATTCTTTAGTGGATTATTGACTGTTTGGAGGGCGGCGGAGAGGTTTTACGCCGAGGACTTCGGTTTCCTCTTCGATAACACATCGCTGTGTTGTCCTTGTGTTTGCATCTCTCTTTCCTTTATCTTTACCATTTAATTTCTGCTGTGGTTGTGATTTTATTTGATTTAGATTGTTTTATCAATTCTGTTTTAGCTTATGTTCATGTTCCGCACATATATTGTTTGATGATAAGTTTGAATTGGTAATTTGTGAATTGGGGGTCTAAATGTTCAAGGTGTTTTATACACTAATTGAACATTCACACACAAATGCGACCTAGATGGTATATTATTTTCCAAGCAGTCCTGGAGCATTGTAAAAGTTTGAAACTGTCATCCATTTCTTCCAAATTGATTGATAGCTAAAGGAAATGAATCTCACACACACTCCTAGCCTTAGAGCATTCTTTGTATTTTTATGGAAAAAGAACTGCTAGTAATCTTCCTGACTCTAATCAAAGCTAATGAGTATCAGTGGAAAAAAACCTGTACAACCTATTCATTTGCAAATCAGAATCAGACTAATTATATATGCCAATGGAGAAGTGAATAGTGGCTAGAACTTGAAATAGGAAGAAACATTATTCTTTAACTTGCACTAGGCCTCTCTCAATGATGTTGAATGAGGATGGCTTGGCTTTGCACTAGGTGAAGCATTATTGGTTTCTCTGATTTCTTGTACACAGCAGTGGGATCACACTAGTGGAGTTGAGAAAACTTGGGACAAGATGGATTTAGTGGAACAAGGGGGATACATCTGAGTTCTCACAATCACATGTTCCTGATGTTGGCGTTGCACATCCTTAAACTTCTGTAGCAATGACACAAAGTCAATTGAATTGGTCTCCTCATTATCCTCAACAATTTGTGAACCCTCTCTTTTGTGATATGAAATTTGCAACTGCTGATCCCATGATAGGATTTGGCTGGATACTTCTCCAATGAAGAGGTTTGACATTGAAAATATGATGCTCAATCGAGAATCAAGTATTTCGAAGGCTTTACTTGTCTGCATATAGAAAAAATCGAAAGATGTACAGATAAGAAAAATTTTCTTACACATTTTTTTTTCAAATCCTACAATGTTGACAAGATTCTTTTAATTTTCAATTTTTCACAAATGCTAAAAAGATATAGTCATTAGTCAATCTCCTTCAACACCGCCACCCCAAAAATTAAAAGAAAAAGAGAGAGTTGCTTCTCTGAAATATAAATTCAGTAGCAACCATGAAGTATAAATTTAATAACTCTGAAGATTGCATTTAATGCATTCATCATTCAATTTGACTTTTTTAAAGCTTTAAATAATTATCTAACGTGCCATGTTTAAAGTAAACTTTCTAGTTCTAAAACCATATTGTATTATAGGCTTATAGCTGATAGCATGTCCATCCAAAGTAACATTGTATGCCTTTCCTCCCACCACAACTAATGCTGATGAAGCCGAGGAGCATCAACATTTTTTACATCTTGTTTGGATGGAGAGGGGGAGTAAAGGGAAAGGGAGGGTTAGGGTTTAATGAAATTTTTTGAAAGTTTTTAAAAACTAATACCTATTTTTAATCCCAATATATATTGTTAAACCTCATACCCCAATTTCCAGTAACCAATATGAACAGTTGATTTTTCTAGCAATCAATATGAACAGTTGATCGGTATCTCTCTATTGATAAGGTAGAGAGAAACTATTGGCTCAATGATGATTTATGTGTTCTCAAATGTTGTTGGTCTGGATATGGTTGAAACTTCCAGTCTTTACATGAGATCGAAAATTTTGTTTTGTTGTATGAATTATTAAATTGACAGGTGGGACTAAAAACACACTGCGCAATTGGCAATAAACTATGACATCCATTTTTCTATTCTAAGTTTTCCTTTTTTTATCATTGAGATAAATTTTGAACATTCGTATTGGGTTTTACTTGAGACCAAAACCGTGCAAAATATTTTCATTTTTTGACCATAATGACTCAAAAAGCAAGCTTTACACAGAGAGAGAGAGAGAGAGAGAGAGAGAGAGAGAGAGAGAGAGAACCTCAGGGGCCAACGATCTTAGATATTGTAATGCTTTCATTACCCATGCATTTCTCCCTGGTTCAAGGAGCTGTCGTGACATCAAAATTGATAGGGTGAACACTAAGTCGAATAAATTGTTCTAATATAAAATTGCAAACAAGATGTGGCTGCAAATAAATTTAATCTTATATTAGTTTTCAACATAGTATAACTTGGCTGGTTATGATATGAACAATATTATTATTATTTTTATACAAGATAGAATTTTTACTCTAGCCTAATCCAAGTATATATGTGTGTGAAGCTCACTCTTGGAGATTTGAACCCCGATCATTTCCCCCCACATCCTACTAGCACCTATACTTGTGGAGTGATCATCGCACTAAGGGTGTGCGTTGGTATATGAACAATATTATTAAAATAAAAGATTTAGAGAGAGAGAGGAAGCAAGGAGAATTAATGTGGTTCAGTTTCATGAAAAGCCCTTAACAACTACACGACATCTTTTCTATTCAAAATATTGTGTATTGCAAGAACTCAATATAGAGCACACCCAATGGGTGGCCCCCATAGGGGTAATTTATTAGGCCTGAATAAAAGGTAATTGATAATGCTTGATTTGTACTATAGGGGTTATATATTGATCCTTCAAACTTAAGGTGGAATAAAATACCATGTTAAAATTAAAGGAGGTAATAAAAAATTTAGAACGAGAGAAAGCGGAAGCAAAGAGAATTAATTTGGTTTTATTTTTATTTTTTTAATTAAAGAAAAAATATGAGTTAGGTGTGTATTTTTTTCCCAGGACCTAAAATATTAGAGTTATGGTAGTATATTATAAGTTTTATTACGTAAGTCCTATAAATTGATATGTCACTAATCACATAAAGTAATTCAATACTTATTTATTCTTTTGTTGAAGTGTCACCTTATTACCACATTAGTATGTAAGCTTTTGTAATAAAAGTTTATAGTAAGTTTAACATTTTCTCCACCAAAAAAAAAAAAAAAAAAAAAAAAAAAAGAATTAAAAGAAATGCAACCTAATCTCCATTAAGTGAATGAAAAATGTTAAAGTTAATACAACTTTTACGACAAAAAACTTTCAAACTGATGTGACAATATTATGATTGGTGTCACTTAAATAGTATAATAAATGAATATTTGAATAACTTTTTTTTTTTAATTGATGATATGCTAATATGTAAAACCTATATAGTAAGTATCATTAGCTCACTTTGGGAGAATTAGTTATATTAATAAGTATGAATTAATAATAGATTTGAAAAAAAAAATATAATAAAAAAATAAAATATTATTTAAGTGCTATTTAAATGTAAAAGGTCCTTTTAAAATTTCCGCCTTAGGTCTCAAACTATCTTAAGCCGGCCCTGATAACGTTACAATTGACTTATATATGCTTGTGATTATGCTTGAATAAAGGATAATATTAGTATTTCTTCGGGACATACCAAGGGGTCATGAATAAGGTATGTACACGATAAGATATACAAGTTGCTGATAAATTAAGTCATATAAAACATGAGACTATTACTAACACATATATGGTCACCGAGAAGGGGAAAAACACTGAAAAGAAGAATATCTCACAAAGAAACCCTATACAGAAGGTTATTAACTATCCTGTAGTACCACTTAAGTTGGCTGTCAATACTATTTTCATTACATAATTTGATAGAGGACAGAGACGAATTAATCTCAAAGGACTTTTGAGTCAAAGGCAACGCATGAAATCCTTATTTGTTAAGTGTTAACTATAGTTTTAGAAGAACAGAGAAATTTGTGTGCTGAAGTACATATTTTTGTTTTATTCATGAGAGGTTGTTTTGATTGTCTTCTTTTAAGAATCTAATTTCCTCATTGTCTTTTCAAAAGCACAATTCTTCATTTTAACAATCCACAATCAACATCCTGACTACCTGAATACTCTTCTACATTCCATGTATAGATTCCTAACAATCCACAACCTTAGCATTGAAAATGTCTTTTTTTCAAGTTACTGCAGTTTTTTTGGAAATAATATAACCTATTAAAGAAAACATGGAATAGACAAGAAATTACCATATATATATATATATATATTTTTTTTTTATAGATTCCAACCTTGAATAATACTTTTCCCTTACTTTGATTCATTCAAATAAGAAATTGTATGCATCTAAGAACTAAGTTTGTCCATTTGTTCCCGCAAACAAATTTATTCCATCAAGGATATATATATATCACAGAATTAGAGTGAAACTTGCTCAATACTACGTACCTTTTGTCATAAATGGAGAAATGTTGAAGTTCCCAGAAACTCGATCAATCTTTCTAGTTCAATGCAACTATGTACATTCATGTCTTCCTCATGAATCCGCTCAATCAACCAATTTACACCCTGCTCTTCCTAAGGGAAAGATCACATGTAGTCACATTAATAAAAGATAACAAAAAAGATGAGCTTGAGAGGGAACAAAAAATTCTATGAATTACCTCACTTAAAGGGCAAAGACTTATTGCTGCCATTGGAGAATGGCACCAAGAATCAAATAAAGAATCAAACAAAGCTCTCGCAGCATCATTCATTGGCGGCAACTTCTTTAAATGATCTCGAAGATGAGATAAATCTGGAGAAGTAATCAAGACTATGTTTAAAGCCTAAAAACAAATTTTATAAATATAAAATGTTGTTAGGAATTGACTTCTTTGGGAATTGCACAAATTATTCTACAACTAATACTTCAAACCTGAACTATAATAGGTGCAAAAGTTAAGTCCTTTTCTTCCTTAATTTCAGCAGCAAATTTCTGGTAAACCCGTTCAGCACCAAAATGTACACACATTTGACAAATAATCAATGACGCATGACTAGAAGAAATTAAACACAGGAGAGAGTGTGAGAGAGAAAATTCCCAGAAGCAAACAAATAATCAGTAACACATGACTAGAAGAAAACATGGAGAGAGAGAAAATTCCAAGAAGCAAGTTCCTAGTTGTTTCTGAATAAAAATGTTAAAACAACTTGATAATGTACAGGGAGGGGACCACGGGTACTCACGTGTAAAGCAGTGAGTTGTGAGCCCGAAAACTATCCAGTAAAAAAGTAATAAGACGGTTGAAGTAGTATTGGAGATCCTTAGCAATCCATGCATACAGATGAAGCACCAGCCACATTGCTTGTGTATATCCCAAGATCAAAAATTTTAGATGGTTGAAAAAAAAATACAAATGATTGTAACGTTTTCACCAGTAAGAGAAAACTACAAAAACAACTCAGGGAAATATTCTTTGTGCACTTTTTAAGTATGTCTACATTTAATATATAAAATAGGTGATGTGTATGGATGATATACACTAAGGAGTATGCCGTAATTAGTGCCCAACTAAGGCATGCAAAAAAATGCCAGAACTATTTTCCCCATTCTGCCTCTATCTTTCACAGCTTTAAACCTTTTTAAAAGTAAATATTTTTCCATAAACAAGCACAATGACATTTAATCCAAAGACAGGCTCCATAGTTTAGATAGCCCTTTTATTTTATAGACAAACCTATAATAAAATGTTTAAAAACCACAATCACAGGTGTGAAACGCTGATGAATTCAGCCTACTGATATTTTAGAAAGAGAATGCTCTAAAATTACAAAATATAATTAGGAAAAAAGGAAAGTTAAAAGAGAAAATGAAAGTACCTCAGTTGATAGATCTAAAGTCCGTTTGGATATAACTTATTTTGTTGAAAACTGAAAATACTATAGCAAAATAATTTTTTTAATGTATGAAAAATTACTATTCACGCATTTGGCATTGTTTATAAGCCTAAAATCACTGTTCATGGACAATGAATAGTGCCAGACGCGCGTCCAGGAAAAAAAAAAAAAAAGTAGAAAACGCAAACGCCATTTCATCTGTATCCAAACTGCACCCTAATAACATTTTAAGAAGCTTGTCCAACAAGTCATCTTGCAAATATAAATTTTGTTTCAACTTTAAGCACAAAAAATTTAATTACATGAATAGGAGGGTCCTTGCAAAGAACATCACAACAAATGGTACACATTGACAAAAAGGAAAGGAAACAAGTTCTAAGAAAAATAATATAAAATATGGCCAACTTTGTCAAACCATTCATATAATAAAAATAAAACAATTACCTCAGCAGATTTTAAATACAAGATTGCTATCCATTTCAATGATTGGATTCTGGTATTGTCCCATTCACTACATGGATTCCTGAATGGACAAACAAAACCAATTAATAACCATCTAGTCCATTCATATAGCATCTATATCTGTTAATGTGTAATAGGTTGTGGGCTTTAGGCTTACCTTATTTACTTGTATAGCACACATACTTGTATTACACACTCTGCCTCTTATATAAAGGCACTCATGTATATTTTATTAGGTGTCAAATACAATACATTCATTCAATATTTTTAACATGGTATTAGAGCCACTGCTCTGAATTTTTGGTGTATAATCTGTAGTCCTGTCTTCTTAGTGTTCTCCATTGCCTTTGTCGTTGACGTCACCATTAGAATCGTTGTCGCCGTTATACACTGAAGACCACTGCCATCCCAATCACCGCCATACATTCTACTCCGATCCTCTAGTCGTCGGTACCATCGAAATTGTCTTCTTCCAATCTACATCATCAAAGAAGAATCGACGTCATCAGACATACCATGCACCTTCCCGCGCCACCCAAGTAAACTGCATCAAGGACACACGCCACATGTGCTTGCATGCGCTGCTAGAAGATTCTACTTCTTCGTCCACATGCCACACATGCCCATGCGCCCACGTGCCTCACACGTCCCATGCGCCCATGCGTCCCCCGCACCTCACACACCTCCAGCAACCTGCTAACGTCATCTTGCTTACGTCAACCATCATGTCAGCCCTCCGCCTACGTCATCATCCGCGTCATCTTGCTAACGTTATCGCTCTGCTATTGACTTTGATCATTGACTTTTGAGGAAGGTTGATCGTTGACTTTTTCTAGAGTTAAATTTTTGCACTCCAGGTGCTCCTTATCCATTTTTTCGCGTTGATTTAATTTTGTAGTTCATTTTTGCATATTTTGCTTCTAATTGAAGAATAAGGACAGATTTTCATTTTATTGCAACAATCATCACCGATAATACAACAAACATTTTTGCAATTTTTGCAAATGTTTTGGCCATAATATTGAGGCTTGCTATCAACGCAACAAATCAACTGTTTCCATTTCTTGTTGCTACTATTGCTAACACTGAGTGTATCCGTTATCATCTTGTCTATTATGCTCTCAAGCTGTTCTCAGTCTCCTCTAAAGATCAACTTGCAGATATCTTCACCAAGTCACATCCTAAGGGATGTCTTCGTGCTTTGGTTGACAACTTCAAGTTGGTCTCGCACCCACCTTAAGTTTGAGGGGGGCTGTTAACGTGTAATAGGTTGTCGGCTTTAGGCCCACCTTGTTTACTTGTATAGCACACATACTTGTACTACACACCCTGTCTTCTATATAAAGGCACTCATGTATATTTTATTAGGTGTGAAATACAATACACTCATTTAGTATTTCTAACAATATCCATTAAGATAGAGTAATCAAATTCATTAGGCACCCTTGGCAGTGTGAGCACATTTACCAAGCAAAAAATAATAATAAAAAAGAAATATTGTTATTACTAATGATTTAGGGAAAGAAATTTTTTGGCAATAGAAATAGTACCTAGCTGCAACAAAGAGAATAGCTCCTACTTCCCAGCCCACAGTGGAAGAGTTCGCAAATTTTTTAACCTGAGTATTAGTTTTATCGGCAACCTGACACATAAGTGTAAGCAAAAGGAATGAAATATGATGCAAAATAATTTAGGAAAACTATGAATATGTGTATCATATAACTAGAAGTGTAAATTGTACCCTAAACTATGAAGTCATTCCATGTCCACCATAAAAATACAATTATTTGGGAAATTAACAAATTAGTGGACTGATTGGTGGGTATTGTAAGGTAATAGGAACTAATCTATTAATTTTGACAATATTAGTGCACCATAGCATCCAACCAACCCCTAATTTGGATAGGGTGGACATAGATGACCTTATAAACTAAAAATTGAGGAAACAATTAAGGATTTACCTTTCTTATCGCGTCATCATTGTCCGATATGCTATCCAAAATGACTCCCACAATTTTTGCATAAAAAGGAACAAGCTCTTCTTTACCAAGTTGTATGAACTCACTAGTCTGTAAAGTCATATATCAATGGATCGAATTTAAATATCTAACTCCACATCTAAATGGATGGTGAGACATCACAAGTATTAATAAACCAAAGAAGAATGTCAATCCTTTATTTGAAGAAGAAATGTGATATGAAAATTGATAAGGTTTTTGTGAGAAATAAATAGATTCATATCTAGCTACTAACCTATGTGATAGCTGTCAATTGAGTCAATTTATCTGGAAGAGCTGCTTTACGTAATAATACTCTACTCACACAAACATAATGATTATTAGAGGAGCAAAGTCAAAAACTAGACACGAATGAATCACAAAAACAGAAACTTAAAAGAAGAAGAATAAAGTATTTCATCTAGACATTTGGCTATGTCTGTTACTTAAACTAGCCTATCCGTTTGATAAATTACCAATTGTTTCAAAAGTTTAAGCTGTTAGGAAATTATGGATTTAATTGCTTAACCATAATTCTAACACTCCTTCTTACTTGTGGCCTTAAACTTCACCTAAAATAAGTGGAGGCCCAACAAGTGAGAATTTAACATTTTAAATAGGAGATAAAATAAAGTCAGGGATACTTAGGATCTCCTATTCTAATACCATGATAAATTACCAATTGTTCAAAAAGCTTAAGCTGCTAAGAAATGGTGAATTTAATCACTTAACCATAATTCTAATATCGTTTAGATTTATATGGTATTTTGATACTGGTTACTAGTTTCAAACTCATCTATTCAAAATTTATTTTATGGGACCCACGTGTGAAGTATAATGGAAATAAAAGTCATATGGTTTTGATGATGTAATGATATGTGTCCTAGGATTAAAATAGTCTTTAATTTAGTTGCTAGATTAACAAGTTATAATCAATTTTGTATTGAGGGGAAAACTTGTAATTTTTGCAATCCTAACAAATTAAAGATTTATATTAAAATATTTTCACATTTTATAATGTTTGTTTTATGGTAAAATAATTGGTCAACTGTAAAATATTTTCAGTTGAATGAAAAACCAAAGGCAAAATGTTTTACACTTGAAAAAACGGTAAAACATTTTACATTTTCTCCCCTAGTAACTCTCGATACTTTCTCCTCCTTTTTCACTCTCTTTGTTCTTCTTTGCCAAAACCCGACCAATCACTCACCCATTGCTCATTAGTCACCCTCCATCTCTTGCTTCTTCTCTCCCCCTCCATCCCTCGGCTTTTTAGGTCGTTGTGGTTGTTTTTTGGGGGGTTGGTGGAGGTTATTTTTTCTTCTTGATCTAGAGTTTTGGGTGGTGGGTGGTGGTTTGTGCAACTATACTTGCATTTGGTGGATTTTGAGAACTAGGAAATTTTTTTCATTTTACAGCTAAACATGAAAAATGATTTCCACTAAATTTTCAAGTTAGCAATTAAACATTGTAAAATGAAAATGTTTTACTAAAAACATTTTCCATGTAAAGTATTTCATTTCGAAACAAACAAAGATGTTAAGAATCTTAGCGTTTACATCTAAAAATTTTACATCTGAAAATTTAATTCTAGTCTAGAAGTTTCTTGGAGGTGCTAAGAATCTTAGTATTTTTTTTTTTTTTTTTTAATCCAAGTTAGTATTTTATTATTAATTACCTTATTATGTTTTTAATTTACTAGTCAAATTAATTAGGAGTCCTAGTGTTAGTACAAGAAAGTGTCCTAGTATATAATCAATTATGCTCATTGTACTTGAAGGAGAGTTAGATTTGAGTAATAATAAAACATTGAGTGTTTTTGAGTATTTAGGCATATATGTTGACATTTGTGTGTTATTTTCTCCATTTCTTCTCTCTCTATTTTTTTGTGTGTGATTATTCATAGGTATATACCATCCATGGACATCATATATTTATCTTTCTTTTGAGTCCTAGTGTTAGTACAAGAAAGTGTCCTAGTGTATAATTAATTATGCTCATTGTACTTGAAGGAGAGTTAGATTTGAGTAATAACAAAACATTGAGTGTTTTTGAGTATTTAGGCATATATGTTGACAATTGTGTGTTATTTTCTCCATTTCTTCTCTCTCTCTCTCTCTCCCTCTCTCTCTCTTCGTGATTATTCATAGGTATATACCGTCCATGAACATCATATATTTATCTTTCTTTTTTCTTTCTTTTGTAATTACTATATTAGGTTTTTAATTTACTAATGAAATTAATTAGGAGTCCTAGCTAGTGTTAGTACAAGAAAGTGTCCTAGTATATGATTAATTATACTCATTGTACTTGAAGGAGAGTTAGATTTGAGTAATACAAAGCATCGAGTGTTTTTGAGCATTGAGGCATATATGTTGACATTTGTGTGTTCTTTTCTCTTCTTTTCTCTCTGTTTTTTTTTTCCTCTTTCTCGTGATCATTCATAGGTATATATATACTAACCATGAACACCATATATTTAGCTTTTTTTCTTTCTTCTTGATGACCCCATCAAGCCCTTCCTTTTAAATATCAAAACTATAAAATCTCACGTACTTTCTTTGTTAAATAGCCATAAAAACTATCAATCCCTAGCCAAATTTGAGTACTAACCCTTTGTCTACAACTCCAACCCTTAGATCCATAAATCCTCCTAAACCTAACTCATCACAAGCACATGTAGGAAAATTACTACAATTTGTCTTACGTCATCCTTTCTTCGTATACAGGCCCAAGTTTAAGTTAACACCTACGGCAACACTTCATTCATTCTTCACTGTTCACTAATTGTAAAATAGCCAATATATTTCCTAACTGACCATTAGATTACATATTTACATGTCCTCCCTTGACTTCATTAATTTGGCATGCAAGAGTACAAACATTAGAATTAGAATAATAGTTAAATAATTAAATTTATTATTTCTTAACAACTTAAACTTTTTGAAGAAATGATAATTTTTTATTATGATGTTCAAACACTGTCTTCAATTCATCTCCCACTTTAAAGAGTTAAAAATAATTCTATATATTCAAACTCACAAATTAAGGTGGAGCATGGGCCACATGTGAAAAGGAGTGTAAGAATAATAGTCATCAAATAATTAAATTCATAATATTTTAATAGTTTAAATTTTTGGAATGAGTGGACAATTATCAATGAGGATAACATATAATACAATAGTGAAATTTGGTATGCAAGAGAAACATTAGTATTAAAATTATGGTTAAATGATTAAATTTATTATTTCTTAATAACTTAAACTTTTTGGAGAAAAGATAATTTTTTATTGTCATATTAGACCATGTGGTTTTTAGTTCAAACACTGTCTTCAATTCATCTCCCACTTAAAAGAGTTAAAAAAATTCTATATATTCAAACTCACAAATTAAGGTTGAGTATGGGCCACACATGAGCATGAGTGTAAGAATAATAGTCAAATTATTAAATTCATAATATTTTAATAGTTTAAACTTTTGGAATGAGTGGTCAATTATCAATGAGGATAACATATAATACAATAGTGAAATTTGATAAAATGTTGACTCTAATAAACTATTATTGAATGGCATCATGTTTTGAGATATTTCACTAATCTAGTATCTTTTCAAATAGATAATTTTGCCGAATGCAGTTCTAAATTTTATTGCATGTCTTATCTAAGCTTTTCATGTTTATTGTGACATGACAAAATGATTGGATAATAAAGAATGTGTAATCCATAAGTGTTTAAAATTATTGCATTAGTTTTTCCGAAACAAACTAAAAGACATGGCTCGTGAATCAAACAGTAAACGAGATTAACTTAAATTAGGCATGCAAGGCAAGCATGAGAAGAATATATAATTCGACAATGGATATGGCAGAACAAAATACATACTCGTGAGATCTCAGTTTCTAGGAGAAAATTGGGCAACATTTCTGGGAGAAAATTGAACAACATCGTAGCAGCTTTGTTTTTCACTTCATGATCAGGATCACTCAACATGTTGGACATACTTGAAGTTTCAGTTCATTATTTCCTATATCATTTTAAAAAATTCTTGTATACTTTCTCAAGCATAATCAATAGTTACCATCAAGAATATTTGGCAGATAACTAAGCATATCAACTTCTAGATCACTGTCATGGATGGAGCTATTATTGGACTAGAGGGGGCAATGGCCCCCCCTAATTTTTTTTTTAAATATTACTATATTAATAGGTACTAATTTTAGTAATTTTGTTAAAAAAAAAAAACACTTTTCCCCCCTTAATAATGCCATCAATTCTTTTGAGAGTAATGTTATAGTCACAGATGTTTTTACAACATTTAGACAAACTATTAAGGTAGCAAATTCTTATTGGTTCGTACACTTGCATCACTTTTTACTTATCATTAATCACTCATCACATTAGCAATTTGTAAAATTTTATAGTAAAAATATGCAAGCCCAAAAAAATTAGCCCAACAATAAAAATTACTAATAATAAAACTAAAAAAAATTAAGCCCAATCAATTTATTTTACCCAAAACAAATAACTTGGCCATTTAAAAAATTTTAAACAAAAATCCTTAGTAGTAAAGCAGTAAACTCAAAGGTCGGAGTCGCCGCACACAGCTAGTAGCAGAGTCGCCCCCCCTAAACTCCAAGTCTTGGCTCTGTCTCTGTTCACTGTTTATTACTTCAATCCAGGATAACAAAATTTTACGACTAGGAGTCGATGTATCCATATGCTCAACCAACAAGTTCATGAATTCTTTAGTGCTGTAAATCACAAGAATAATAAGTTGGACCAAATTTAGCAATAAAATGTGGCAGAGAATTTTTGCAATATGAAACTAACATGTAAAATAAAATGAGGCTTATAACCGGAGCTGTTCAATGTGATTTCTCACCATTTTTTGTTTATCAATTGGTAGAAAATTCTTCTTGTAAGACTAAATTAGTGAGAATTAAATTTTTTTTTTTCCAGGCATAACATAAAAAGGAGAAAACAAATCAGAATATACCAGAATACAGTTATTAAGGGTAAGAGCATAAATTTGTACTTCTAGATCTGAGTAAGTAGAAAGCATGCATATACTCAAAGATGCTTTGTTCCGCTACCTAATCATCAAAAAGTACAAGAATCGATTATGCCATGCTAAGTATAGAATTGGAAACACACTTCCAAAATAATAAATCAATAATTAATAACAAAGAAGCCAAATTATAAACCAAGCACCCTATTCTATTCATGGATGCAATTGAATAAAGAGCTTCACAAGCATGACATCGAATTCTGTATTCTGGGTTAGAAAAAGCATTGAGCACTGGTGAGACAATAAGCTGGAAAGTAATATAGAAAAAAAAATAATATAAAAACAAATAGAATAAACAGGAAAGCAAATTAAGTGCAAAAAGGTTTCTGCATGGCATAAGAGCTTCTCACGTACGTGAAATGCATTCCTACTTATTCTACATGGCATAAGAGTTTCTCACATGAAACGCATTCATAATATATAATTTTAATAATCTTCAATTAGAGAAATTATTTTTAAAAAATTCATAAGGTTATTCTTGTAATCTTGCCATATCGAGTTCCATGGTGCAGATTACTTGTTTAGACTAGCTTGTCTAAGCTAGCTGCTTTCTTTGTAATTATTTCATTTGCTTGTTATATTATATTAGCATAAGGGTATTCATATAATTTTGCCATATCGCTATAATATAAATCTATGAGATTCACGTAGAAGTATTTTGACATTTGTAGTGTTTGCTCCAACATCTAGTCCATGCTCCTTATAACAAATTTAAATTAAGATTATAAAAAGAGGAAAAAAAAAAAGATACACTACAAAACACGCGCGTCTTAGGCCACGTTTATTTTTAGCTGCGTTTTCAAAAGTACGGCTATAGGCAAGCTATAGCCGCATTTTTGGAAAATGCGGCTATAGGCGAGCTATAGCTGCATTTTTAGAAAACGCGGCTTAAAGTATTGAACAAAAGCTGTGTTTTAAACATGCGGCTATAGAACATGTCTAAAGCCGCGTTTTTTAGTGTTATAGCTGCGTTTAAAAACGCGGCTATAGATGACAAATATAGCCACATTTAAAAAATGCGACTATATCTGACAGCGCGGCTAAAATATGTCTTTCACACAGAAACAAGTGACCTATAGTCATGTTTTTAAACGCGGCTATAGATGTCCCCTATAGCCACATTTAAAAAACGCGGCTATAGTTGTTACCTATAGTCGCGTTTGAAAAATGTGGCTACAATATGTCCTATAGCAGTGTTTATAAAAATGCGGCCATTGGTTTGGGCCTATAGTCGTGTTTATAAAAATGTGGCCATTGGTCCTAACCTATAGCCGTGTTTGCAAAAACGCAGCCATAGACCCTTCAGGCCTATAGTCACGGATTTTAGGCCACGGTTGTAAACGCGGCCTAAAAAAAGACAACTATAGGCCAAATCGTCCTATAGCCATGTTTTTATGAGCTAGTCGCGTTTTAAAAACGCGGCTATAGGACTTTTTTTGGTAGTGATAGCATTTTACTATAAAAAATTAATAATTGAGCATCAAGATAAATTCTCAATTAATTCAATAATTAGAAGGCAGTCCCATATAATCCACAATTATGGTAAAAGAACCCTAGTTGACAACAAATAATTTAAACATTTAACTATGCAAAAGCTATCAATATGACATGTTTAGTTCTTAACAAGATGAATCATGGCAATCCCATGTATCTAGTTTTGAGAGACATTGTGTACCTCTAGATAAGGTACATAAGCAGGGTCCAACACATTGTCATTCGTAGCCAGCCCGTCCACAACAGAAGCAGGGCTCGCTAGTCCCCCTTGATGCTTATACAAGAAACTAACTTTAATAGTTATAGATAAATAAATAAACAACCAATATGGATAATAATTTAATCTTTCATAACATATTGAATGTTCCTTGAAACAAAGATAAAAGATAAATTCATCACCTTTATATGGTTTTCCTCTATCGAGGCAACAAATTTTGTCACCAAGATGTTGATTATATTATACCTCTACTAACTTTCTCTTTGTCATGACGATTGTCAAAAATCTTTTTTTTGTTCCTTTTTCAAGATATTTTTAATTAGCAGAAATATTTCATGCATACAAAATCAACCAGTGTCCCAACGCAAGAACTTGTATATATAGGGAAATGTTTCTTATACACATCTACTTACGACATGCACATGTCATATATATATACATATTTAAAAAGCTAAAATTGTATGTGTACTATGTATGTAACATGTTGCTTATAAATCAATGCTAATATTTAAAAACATTTTCTTCTCTTTCCCTCAAAATCTCAGCAATCAAACAAAACACAAGAGATGTTGTCAATATGTACATACCAAACAGAGAGTACCTTTGCATACATACCTCTATACATACATAACAGTACGAACACACAATTACAAACACAAGAATATAATTACACACACATTCTTTTATATATATATATATATATATAGATGAGAGAGAGAGAGAGAGAGAGAGAGCACATGCATGTACTTCCATTCCATGCATGCTCTATATGGTGTCTGAGAAAATGGTAACAACGAAATGAAAAACAATATAAAACTAAAAGATGCACACTACCACACAACTGTTTGAGTGAGTGACAATGATACACATATATTCCATTCTTTTTTCTTTCTTATTATGTTTTTCTTTTTCTATTCTTTCAATATTTTCACGGTAACCAAATCGAGAGTACTAGTGAAAAAGGCAAAAGGATCAAAAAAGAGAAGAATAAGAAGGATTTGGGTTGTGAAAAAGATCAAAACCTTATCAGCGGCATATTGCCTCTTTTGGGAATTCAAACCCATATTAATGCCAAATCTCTTCTCTAGTACCCTTCTATCCTTTTGATGCTCCTTTGTAGCAACGGTTCTATAATGATTCTTTTGTGAAAAAAAAAAAAAAAAAAAAAAAAAAAAATTAAGAAATTTATTTATTTATTTTTAGAATACTCTAAGACTTTGTTTGCTTGTTAGAATGTGAGAGATACTTATTATGTAACTCATAGTCATTGCAAAACTCTAATAGATAAATTATATTAGTTATTTATAGGCATTTATTAATGAGTAATGGTATAAACATTTTTTTTAGAATACTAAGTATTTTTAACACATACTGGGAGAGCGGAAAAGATATATACACTTCTTATTACATACTCATTGTATATAAATTGTCACATAGGCTAAAATATTACTTTTAAAATATATTTTCGAAAGGAAGTGTGTATGGAGCGTGTAATAATAAGTGTGTAATACGATTTTCATTTATTATTTTGTGTGTGTGTGTGGAAGTGTCTGTTGCACACACTGTGTACAAACATACTACCCATTATAATTGAAAAATTACTTTTTTAGTTAAAATAGATAGTGTAAACAGTGTGTCCAACAAGTATTAGCCTATGTAACATTAGACATTTTTAAAATATAACATATCTTGTTTCACTTTTATCTTATGCCAATGAAATAACGAACATATCTTGTGAACCTAAGGTGAATACAACTTAAAAAAGGCCTAAAAGGGCTACCGAAAGATGATTTTTCTTCATCAACATTTATTAAATTTCTTTAACAAAAGATGATGTGGCCAAATTAAAAATTGATATGTCATGATTTTATTAGACTTATAAGGGACCAGGAGATCACCTTAAGTTTTTTAGAGACAAAAATGATCATTTTAAACTTCATGAACTAAAAATGGTCATGAGCTAAATTTAGGGACTCATTATATATTTTGGCCTACAGTTTAAAACTTGTAACAAATTAGATTTACCGTGTACTTTTGATTGTGTCAATTTAAACATTACATTTTAATTACCATAACAATCGAAACCCTCATTATGGATTCACTCAGTTTTGTGAGAGAAATCTAACAATGGTACACACAAAAAAGACATTGTTTTATTCAACCAATATAAATCATCATTTTAATCCTCACATTAGAGAGAAGCACATGAAGGATCGCTAGGGTATGCTAACAGTGGCTTAGAGGCTCCAGAAATTTTTTTAGGGGGGTTATTTAGAAATTTAAATTAAACAAAATTTAATAAAAAGAGAACACAAATATCTTGAGTTATTGACACAAAAAAAAAAAAATTGAAATTTTACAATTTTCTTCTACGAGTTTTCATATTTTGAAATTGTTACATAATAGTTCATTAATAGTTGTCATTATCTATTGTTTATGTAGTTGTGACCGTTTCATTTTGTTAAGTTTGTATAACATTTTTATTTTCATGCAGTTACCATTATTTATATGTTATTCTTTATGTATACATATATATATATATATATATATATATATATATATATATTAAACTAAATGGAAAACTCAATCTACTTGCATTATATTAATTACTAACCCATACAATGACATTCATCCTTACATAAATACCTTATATAAATAATACATTAAGTATCTACTTATCCGATCAAATGCTTGAACAATTACATTATAACCAAACAATATATATATATATATATATATATATATAACAAAATTAATATTAGAGAAACGCTCACTCTTACTCTTAGATTCTGAGATAAAGAGATCACATTGAGAAGATAGATGAGATGAGATTCATGAGAAAGAGAGAGAGAAAGAGAGGGAGTCTATGTTGTTATTTAGTTTTGGGATGGGCTTGTGTGTTGTGTAAGATTTAAACCATAATGTGCAAAAATATTTTTAGGGTAAATTAAATTAGTAAAAAAAAAATATATATATGTGTGTGTGTGTGTGTGTGTGTGTGTGTGTCTGTGTGTGTGTGTGTGTGTGTCTGTGTGTGTGTGTGTATTTCAAGTCAGGGATTTCAAATGAGGGTGGAGTTGCCCTTGGCTAATAGGGGACTATTTGATGCTTAAGTTAATAAAGGATTTTTTTTTCTTTTTTTTTTTTTGGAGAATGTTTGCTAGGGATTTTTTTAGGTGGAGATTGTTTATACTTTATACCTTTCTCAATGGTTTTCCTTCCTTTTGTGTGCAGTGAGGGAGTAGATCACTTTGTTGTTGTTTAAGGTTGGGTTTGAAATTAGAATTGTAATGCATCTTGCCCATCATAGAAAAAAACACATGACTGTAGGATAGGCTTCAAAGATCTTATTGTCAGTTGGCTGGGTTTTGAATACATTTCATACAACGGGCTAGTGGGCTCTTGTAGTTTTATTGCCAAGGTGAGCTTAAGTTATGTTTGTTAACAGCTTTTGTTTTTTATTTACAAAAACTTGTTTTGGGGAATATTAAAAAAAAAAAATTTCTTATATTTTTGAAATTAAAAACATGTTTGGTTAGATGAAATTAAAAAGATCGTTTTTTGAAGAAAAAAATAAAAAATACTAAAATATGTTGTTTACTAGGATTTGAATTCTAATGCTAACTTATTAAATGAGACCGATTCATTAAATTAAATGCGTGTTTTTATTGACTTTTGGTTAGCTGAAAACATGCAAAAGGCTGTTTTCAGTTTTCTTCACAAATTAAGTTTTGAGAACAATTTTTGTTTTCTGTCCATTTTGGGTTGTCAAACAAATTTTTTAGCCTCAAAAATAGAAAATTGTTTTTGGAAACATAAAATAAGGAGAAAAAGCAGTTACCAAACATACTCTTAGTTGCGTCAAGATCTTTACACTTTGACAAAGCTGCTAGTCTAGATTAATGGCCAAGCTTCCATGTCATCATTATTTGCTAAGATGTCATTTCAACACTTAACTCATCGTAAACCATTATTGTTCTTTTTCTATGAGAGTTCAACGTAAACAATATAACACTACGATTCTCTTCATAAATTAAAATAAAAAATTAGTACTTTTTATAATTTTTTTGGCTATAAATGCTCTTACTATACTACAAAGAAGAGGGTATAGCCACGTTTATAAAATGCGGCTATAGACCCTAAAAACGTAGCTACTATTGGCCTGAACTTGAACCCTTCCACCCCCCCCTTCCCTAACCATTTGTGAAAAATTTAAATTCAACTTAAAGAATTTAGAAAATGAATTTGATTCAGAAGAAAACTACAGAAATATACACAGTAAAGATTAGGAAAAAAAATCACTAAATGGAAACAATTTGTTAGGTTCTAAATGTTTAGAACAATTGGCAAATCGTGAACACAAACTTGTCTAGATATAGATCTTAGAGTTTATAGGTATTATTAGACAATGCTCAAGGTGATTCAAGTCAAGATTCAAGAACATACAAGTTGCCGGAAGAAGATTTTAGAATTTGCCTGGTTCGATCGATCAAAGAACAGGCTCGACCGATCGAAAGTTGTATCTGCAAAATTTTAATTAAGCCCAAACAGCAATTCAAGCCCATTAAGGATTAGGGTTTCTGATCTACTTTTCCCAGTATATAAAGGAAACTCTAAGCACGTTTTTATAAGGCTTTTTAGAGAGAGAAGAGTGTGCCTCTTTTGTATTTAGGGTTTTGTTCCTAAAAAGCTCTCTCATATTTTCTACCGGTGTTATTACTTGAAGAATCTCAAGATCCGGTGTTATAGAAGTTACTGCCTTCTCTAGTCATCAAAGGTGCTGATGATCTAAACCTTCAAGGGTGGTCTTTGAGTCACAAACAGGAGAGTTTGTGTTGCTAAATCTTTGAGTGGGATCTCAAAGTCACAAACGTGGGTGTTTGTGTTTTGCAAAGGCCAAAGAAAGAAGTAATCTATGGACTTGGAGTTATCATGGGGTCGTGGTAGTAAATTTCCTACTCAAGGTAGTAATAGGATGTTAGTGGTCTAAGTCGCTATTGTGTAAACTTCAATTCTTTCATAGTGGATTTGCTTTTTACCTTGAGGATAGCTAGGTTAAATCTTCTCTAGGTTTTTTTACCGGTTTGGTTTTTCTGGGTTATCATATCGTGTGTTCTTTATATTTTCCACTGCTTTACATGATATGATTGTTATTGTTTTGACCTAGATCTGAATAATGAACCTAAGTATTCACTTGGTTAATTAATTAGGTTAAACAATCTAGTTTTACAAGGGTCTAAAAACGTACACAATTCATGAGTGAAATTTGTGAACAAATGAAATTATTTGATTATGTAGAAAATTCCTACAATATATATATATATATATATATATATATATATACAATTCATGAGTGAAATTTGTGAAAAAATGAAATTATTTGATTATGTAGAAAATTCCTACAATATATATATATATATATATATTGTAAATTCCTACAATATATATATATTGGAAATGACATATTAGAGTCTAAGCAAAATAGAAATTGCAATTTTACTACTATATAACTCACAAGATTTAAATTCCAACCAATCTTGCTAGATTTTCACATAATAAAAAAAAAAATTTACAAAATCATATATGAGACAAAAATAGAGGAGAGGTTACCTTGTTTTCAAAATCCAGGGCTTTGGGTTCAACTTTTACACATTTAATTTGGAGAGTTTCTATAAAATAAGGTTTCAAAGAAAACCTTTGAGCCTCCCAACAATGATTCACCAAAGGAAGAAAAATCTCCACATCAAAGACCCTAGTAGATACTCCTATTAAAAATAAGAGAGCCTTTAGTAGATATAATATTCATTAGATGTAAAGACTGGTGGTTGAGTTCATCTTCTATATATGCTTTCCTAACATATATCATTTAGATTATCTCTATGTTAAAATCAGATTTATCTCTTTTAGTAAAATTTTATCATCAAATCATATTATATTATATTATCTATATATATAAAACTGAAGCTTTTGAAACTCCCACAATTTTCCATGTCAGCATTTATTTTTTATTTTTTTAATTTGATTTATATGTTTTGATTTTTTATCCAAACCATTTACTCATGTCAGCATTATTAATTTAAAAATAAAAACTAAATCTCATTATTTCCCCCACCAAATACGCATTACAAAACCGGTACTTCTTCAAAACCTAAACATAAAAGATAAAACCGATACTTATTCAAAATCTCTCCTCTTCTAACATGCACATCACCTTCCCCTAAACCTAAAACTCACCCTTTCCTTCCCCAAAATCAAAACCCAAAACTCAGATTCTCCTACTACCCCTACCGTCACCACGGATTGCCGCCACCACGGATCGTTGCCACTGCATCTTTTGGTTTTCCTGTATTATGCAACTCATTCTCTACCTGTTATTGTTTTTAATTGAAAATCAAACTCCATACCCAATGCCTAGGTACACTTGCTTTCCTCTTTCTCTTTTCTCTGAATTTAAGTTTGTCAATTGAAATCAAATAGAGGAAAGGCAACCTACTTAATGATGAAAACAGGGGAAATATTTCTCTCTTTTTTTTTCTTTTTTCTTTTTTTAATTTGGAAATATGATTTAGGTTTTGGTATTGTGGTCTGATTGGTTTTGATTTAGGAAGAACAGATGCTTGACATTGATTTGTAAAGCCTTTGCTTTTTTTTAGTTAGGGTTATTTTAGGTAGGTTACCGATGGTTGTTTTTCTTTGATTTTTTAAATTCCTCTGTTTAAATTATTTAACAAATTTACCATATTTGGCTCATATATTTGTTTCATGTTGACCCATAAAGTTTATTTTGATGTTGAGATTGGTGGAAAGCCCATTGGTAATGCTCTATTCCATTACATTTCTTTTTTGTAAAAGAAAGAGACTTGCTTTGTTGGAAAAAAAAATGGGTATTTTACTTTGATATTGTAGAATTATTGAGTAATGGGTATCAAAAGTTGTGAAATTTAAGGATATAGTGGTGTTAGAGGAACTGTGATCATGGTTAATATGATACTCTTTAAATCTTTATCATTTGTCATCTTTCAGGTCGAATTTTGATAGGTCTTTTTGGGAAGACAGTTCCGAAAACCATAGGTATGATTGTGTATTATCTGTTTTGAAAACACTGGATTAGATGATAGACACAATACATCATCTTTTCAAACTTAATACATTATATGACTATTGACTTTTGCACCCTTCATTTTGGATTGCAAATGCCTAAAAGAGGTATTGTATCATGTTTGAAATTTCACCTCAGTATCAGAGGATGTAGCTAACTAGTGCCTATAATCTCTCTCTGATTTGTTTCATTTGTTTCTCTTTTATTTTCTCAGGCCTCAAACTCAGACCCTATCCTCTCTCTCTCATCTCAGCCAAATCCATCACCATTCTCAATTTGCTTCTGTCGCTAATGTTGCATAAGGTAATGTTTTGTATTCAATTCTTTATTATATAATATTTTCTCAAATTTAGTCAGTGTTTTGAAACTTAGACCAAATCTTTTCTTAGTGCTATTTGATTACAATTTAGATGTCATGGAGTCAAACTTAATTTGTGTTGATAAAATTGTTGATCGGTCGATTACAATTATGCTTGATGCTCTATTCATTCTCTAACATAACAAAAGCTGTAAACTATACTTATCTAAGTTGCATCAATGAATTTATGGTTGCAGGAATGATTAATTTTAGTGTCTGTGGTTTAGTTGTTGCTTTAGTTAAATGTATATCCCACAATGCTTAATAAGTTAGACAATGCTTTGGCCAATCATGCCAAGGAGTTAAGGAACCTATACACTTGGAATATTTTATGGTTTCTAGACCTTTCCCTTCCCTTTAAAAGACCCAGTTCTTGCTTTAACTCTCTGTTTGTAGTCTTTGTCATTCCAACCATAACATCATGAACTACAATGTCTCAAGTCTAGCCTTTGTTTAGTATGAACATGTGACTATGACTGTTTTTTTTTTTTTTTTTTTTAATTTTTTTATTGTTTATTTCTCTATAGTTTTGATTATAAATACATTTCCTCTATAGTTTTGCAGGGTTGCTCTATCACTATATTCTCCCCCAAGGTTTTTTCCCTTTTAACTCACACCCTTTTAATTTTCATTATTAAATACCAATCTTTTTCATATCATCTGCATCTTTATTTATTTATTTAGGGTTGTTTTTTAGTTTGGAAGACCACACAGATTTTGACTTTTTTTTTTTTTTTTTTTGGGGATTGTTTTTTTGTTTGGAAGACTGCACAAATTTTAACAACACTACCAAGCCACAAAGCCATTGTGAACTGCACTCAGGCATGCCTTTAGTTTTGGTTTGGCATAAACTTGAAACAAATGCCATAAATATCTAGATTTTTGGCTTTTGTATTCTTAATGTTTGAATAAAACCATATAGTACAGTTTAAACATGTTTCACATAAGCTTTTGAGGTGTCAGGTAATGTTGTATTTATATATGGCAAAAGATAGTACCATTTTCCACCTTGGCACAATTCGTACTGGTATTTTAGTTATAACTTGGATATATTGAAGTTTTTTTGTGTGTGAATAATCTATTTTTTTTTTTTCTGAATTTCATGATGAAAACCAATGGAATACTTATTTTCATGAAGATTATAGAAATGTTGAACTTTTTTAATAATTCAATAGTTGGGGTGGGGTTATTATGAAATTTATTGACATTAAGAGTGTTTGGTTTTACATTGTAAATCTTTGATGAATTGGTATAATTTGGTGTTATACTTGATACTAATTTGAAGAAGTTGAGAAAAGAGAAGAGCCTAAGAAAGGGAGGAAATACATTCTTGAAAAGCATTGGATAAAGCTTGAAGATGTAAGCATAATTGTATATTTATTCTATTTACTGGTTCTTTTGTAATACTTATTAAACCAAATGTAAGAACACATTATGATTATTCTAATATATTACTTCATAATATTTGTAGTTATCTCATTTTTAATATTACTTCATAATATTACATGTTTCATCTTATATTAGTGCCAATTTAGCTTTCAATAATTGAAATTTGAGAAATGTTTAAACCTGAACATGTTAACATTTGATTTAAAACAATCCCATGCATCGCACGGGTTAGCGACTAGTATATAATAAAAGTTGGGCTTAGACGTCGTGGTTACGCCACGTGTCTTCACCAAATTGTAGAAATTTTATTCAATTTTTAGATTTTTAAAGAACTAAAAAGGAATAGTATACTACTAGGACTCTAATTCATTCTTATCATTAAATAAAATTAGATTAACATTATTTTTTTATTTGTTAGGATATATTTCTTAAATTAAGGGATAATATTTAACATACAAAAATTTAATTTAGATAATATTTATCATCGAAATTTTCAAAATTTTAATTCTACTCTAATTAAAAGTTTATTTTAAAAAATTTCTAAATTTAAATCTCATCCCACGTTTTTGTTGTTTCTATTTTTCTCAAGTTGCAACTAAAATTTTTATTAATTATTATTATTAAATTAATATTATTTTATCAAAATATCAAGTTACAAAACTTGATTATTAAGGATAAGCAAAATCCAAATTCTTCAAGAGGTGATTAATATAAATCTATTCCAAGAAATAGTATATATCTCCATTAATTTGATAATCTTTATCTATGCCAAAAAACAGTATATATCAAAATTAATTTGATAATTTCTATGTTGATGACATTTTAAACAAAAAAAAAAAAAATCTATTAGAATAAGAAGTCTGAGAAACAGCCTTCAAAGGAACACAAGAGGTTCGACTTGAAAAAGTTTTCATACGAGGAAAGGAAGGCCAAATTGATTGAGAGATTGAATGTTTTTAATTCCGTAGCCGATGATGATGAGAATGATGAGTGAAAGTAGTGTTGGATTTAGTACTTAATATTTGTTGATTATCTGTGATACATTTTGTTTTTTTGTCAGCGTAACTAAGAACTTAGCCGTGTTTTTCTTTTTGTTAAATTTGTCATTTTTGTAGGTTGTCTTTCATCATCTAGATGTTTAACTAGATATGAATTTTTGCATCATTTATATATATATATATATATATATATATATATATATATATATATCAACCACGTTCTCTTTCTCTCTTTTTATTTATTTTTATTAACATTACATTGATTCTTCATCTCAAAGATGAGGCTTCCATTACTACTATGGACAAGTACGTATCTCATGCAAGCATATATGAACTTAAATCGCCTTTCAATATTTTGAATGCTTTATTATTTTGCTAGATGTGATTAGGCTCAAAAGTATATGCTTCATTATTTTTATAGATCATTTAAATGCACTAAAACTAAGTTAATAGGATTTATTTTATATAATTTATCAAACAAAATGAAATAAATTCAAGTATGATTTATTCATGTTGTTCCCTTTTTACTTTTTATTTTTATTTTGAATATCAGCATTTATTTATGTAAAGTGTGCATAGAATTATGTATCTGTTTGCAACATTAATTAATATTTTTTTGCTAATTATTAGTATAATTTTCTATTCCCAACAAATTCTTCATTAATCTTTTTATATTTTTGGTTTTAAATTGCAAAATTTTGGACCATCATTATAAAATAGGGTTTTTTTTTCCTTGCGATTATGGAACTTATTTGACTAAAGTAGTAAAATCAAAGTGGAAATGATAGCTTTTTATAGAAAAAAAAATCATTTTAAAGCTTGGTATTAAATGGTCATAGACTTATATGCAATTTTCCAATCTATATAGTTCAATTTTTTTTTTTTACTCGGTTTAATTTTTTTCTTGATTTTGTTTTTTAGGTTTGTCATAAAAGATTCCAAGTATCCTAAGAAAGGTGTGTAATCTATATGTAGAGCTTTGCAATTTTTTTTTTTCATTTACACGTAGTGTCTCTCTTACAATTCAAACTATTCATTTTCTTTTTGTTTCTCAAATAAATTTTGTATTATATGAATTTATGTATAAAATCGTGCAACGTACAGGAAGCAAAAATTATGATAGGTTCTACAATTAGAACAAATTAAAGGTTATTATTCTTCGAATAGTTCTATCTCTTAAAAGTGGCCAATATTTATAATACTATGCTTAAAGATTTTAATGAAGAACAATGATGAAGAAGAACAATGATACTCTAAAAACTTAGTGTACAAATAAGTATTCAAAGATTTCCAAAGGAAAAAAATACTTCTAACATTTTTTAATCATTGATATTATTTTTAACAATACTTCAAGTCACTAACAAATTTGTACTTATTTTTTTTATAATAATTATTAAAATATATAATTATTTATACATATATTTTATAAGTTTTTTCATAAAACCGTGCAACGCACAGGCCTATAACTAGTTTTTTATATGATATTTTCAAATTGTAATCAAGTTAGGATTTTCAATCAACCTAGGACTAGGAGAAGGAGATAATAATAATAATAATAATAATAATAATAATATATTTATATATTTGTAAACGTATATGTTAAAAACTGTTAATAAAATAGGTTCTAATAGTAAAACAATTAAGCTCTATTATCTATATATATATATATATATATATATATGAAACTCCCATCATTTTCCACATCAGCACAATTTAAAAAAAAAAAAAAAAAAAAACGTAATAAAACTTTTCTAAAACCCAATGCTCTGCCTTTCCCTTTCACGATGCTCTACCTTCTCTTCCTCCAAAACATAGATCCACAGCCAAACCCAATATAGCTTTCTCCTTCCTCTAAAACGCAGATTCACAGCCAAATCCAATATAGCTCTCTGCTGTTCCCCCACCACTCATCTGTCCCGATTGACCTTTCTGCTTCCTTTCATTCCCATCTCCCTTTATACCACAAGCCCAATACAAACCAAAACCACCCACATCTTCTAAGAGGGAAAAAAAAAAATCTGAAATTTCAGCATTTTGGCCGAAATACTCTTTCAGGGCCAAAATAAAAAGCTAGCCTTACTTGCTGATTTGCTTGATTCCATGTACTTGATCTCAGTTGATCATGGGGAATGAGTAGGTCTGATTGCTATGAGGTATTCAACACTATTGTGATTTGGCGAGAAGGTTAGAGTTCTGGCTAAAGACTCTACATTAAAGAAAGGTGAAAAAAGATGAGGAGAGAGTTTGAAAAGGTTTTGTGATAATGAAAAAGTAAAAATAAGAAAGGAAGAAGGGTAGTGGTTGAGGAGATATGGAGCGGTGAGTCACGTGCTTGGGAATGATGAATTTTTGAAAAGTTTCCAGGAAATTGCATGTTTTACAAATACCCTTTTATGCTTGCTTATTCACAATAATAGCATATATAATTTTGAACGTTCCTTCATTAGAATTTTATATATAATCATTTTTTAAACTTTTTTTTTGAAGAAATCAATTTAAAACTTTAGCTTAATAATAATAAATAATAGTAATTTTATTTTATATATATTTAAATATATACTTGGTGCGTTATCCTGAAATGGTGCACCGGCACACACCGATACCAAAATATCCCGTTCCAGTAGCTAATTCGGAACAACCTTTAAAACAGAATTTAAAACTTTGGTGGAAATAGTGTGACTGTACAATATAATCGAAACCTTTGACTATTTGTTGATTTATCTAGAATTTTCACCTTAACCCCAAAACCTTCATAGATCGGTGAATTGAAAAAGAATATAAAAAATAAAATAAAAAAAATAAAAAAAACCTTTTGTGACAACTTAATCATAGTTGTGTGTTTACTGTGGTGTCTACGGGTGGAAATAGAGTGACTATACAATTAACCAAGTTATGCAAAAATTCAATCCAAAGATTGATGAAAATTTTAAAATTTTAGATAAACACTTGAATTGAAAGTCAGTTGAAATAGATCTAGTATGTAATAGCCATCAATTGAGGCTACTACACAAGGTTTTTTTTTTTTTTTACTCATAGTAGACAAGTTTGAGTTGTTTCGTTATTGTTCCTATATACTCTCAATATGTGTCATTGAATGGAAATAGCATTGTTATTTGTTCACTTTCTTCTAAGATTGCTTTCATGAATTTAATAGTTTTTCTATTTTCTTAACTTGATTTAAAAAAAAAAATTCCTATTTTGTAGAATTTATTTTGAAGTTAGATCAAGAGTTCTATATTAAACATATTAAAGTTCAGGTGTGTTATCAATACTATATTAATTTATAATTATATTTTTATGATCTATAAGTTTATTTTTAAGGCTGTTTGGCACTGTCAACAACATTGCATAAATGATAATTTAAATTCTTCTTTCATTGTTGGATTTTTTTTTCATAGTCAATAGGTTTCCCGTGCATCGCACGGGTTAGTGACTAGTTAAACTAATAGTGGTGTAATAGACAAAACATACTAGCGCAGAGATTAAAAAAAAAATGAAAAAAAAAGAAGAAAAAAGAAAACGTAAGTAATATTGTGTCTTTTAAAACATCATCAACAAAACCTAAAGTCAAATAAGATAGAATTTTCTTCTTCAAAAAAGGATAGAATTAAAAACAAGAGAGAGATTCTACCAAAGAGAGAGAGAGAGAGATATGAAAAAAAAGAAAATAAAAGAAAAGAAAGAAAACGTAAATATAGTTGTATTTGTATCTATCTAAAATTATCAACAAAACGAATAATAAATAGGATGGAATCTTCCTATAAAAAAAAGGATAGAATTTAGAAAAGAAGAAGAAGGAGGAGATGAAGAAAAAAGAAAAAGAAAAGGAGACTCAAATACTACCGTTTATCAAACGAAACGTAAAACCAAATAAGATAAAGGGTAAACTACGTTTTTGGTCCTTATCTCATACACCATATTTCAATTTGATCCCTAACCTTTCAATTGTGTCAATTTGGTCCTTAACCTTTTAGTACCGTGTTAATTTAGTGAGTGTTTGCGTCCACGTTTTGATGAGTTCACGTTTTCTCCTTTTTTTTTTTTTTTTGGCCCGCAATTGTTGACTTTGGGGGGGACAAATTTTACTGTTATGAACAGTAAATACACTGTTCATGCACTGTGCTGACACTGTTCATGCACTAAAAAATATTAAAAATGGGTCCCACGGTACTATTTACACATTTAAAAATTATTTTGCTACAGTGTTTTCAGTTTTCAGTTTTCAGTTTCAGCAACAATAAGCTTAATCCAAACGGACCTTTAGTCCTTATTGTTATCTTTTGGATGAAAATTGATGACATGTCTAATGGCCAAAATAAAAAATTAGCTTCCCTTGATGTGAGAATAAACTAAAATTTTATTTTGGCCGTTTTCCATGTCATTAATTTTCATACAAGATATAACAGTAGGGACTAAATTGACACGAGACTGAAAAGTCAGGGACCAAATTGATACAATTGAAAGGTTAGAGACCAAATTGAAATATGGTGTAAAGGATAGGGATTAAATATGTAGTTTACCCTAAGATAAAATAATTAAAAATAAATAAAAAGAAGAAAAAGAAATAAACAAACAGTAGAAATCAACAAACGGTCATGTCGACTATTTCAATCCATCTCTTTTGACACAATAGCGAAAGGTTATGGACTAAATTGACACATTTGAAAAGTTATGAACCAAATTGACATGTTAGAAACCAAAACTAGACATGTCTTGGTATAGCCACACTTCACAGGCTTTTTCACATTCCGAAACACATATGGCCATTAGTTTTTTCATCCGAGCCGCAAGCTTCATATATAGCTTCATCTATAACTCTCTAACGACACAAGTTTGCTTTCGTTGGAATAATGTTTTTGCACACTCTCCAAGCAAAAGACTTAGGGGGTGTTTGGATGGCCTATTTCCATAATTTAATTCTCTGTTTCCATTATTCATAACTCAAAAATGGTGGGACCCATAGCGAGAAGTCTGTTTGGCACCACCATCACTCTGTTTCCATCACTCAATTCTCTGATTTTTCAGTGATGAATTATGGAAACTGAAAATACATTTTAGCTGTTTTCAGTTTTTATAACTCTATGGCATTTTTGTAATTAAACACACATGGAGGACCCACCAGTCATAACTCAGCTGCACCTTTTGACCAATCTACCTTTTTTTTTTTTTTTTCCTGGTTCAGGTTTCTGGGTACTAGGGAAGAAAAAAAAAAAAAAACCTTGGACTGAGTGAAAAATAGTGTGAAAAATATTGAGTAATGGTAATTGAGTGATGGTGCCAAATTGGCGTAGTATTTTAAAGTGATGAGTGATGAGTGACGGAAATTGAGTGATGAAAAATATGCATCTAAACATGGCCTTAATCTTATTAGGCATATGATAAGCCACCCTTGTTTGGCTAAAAGTGCAAGATTAAAAACCTTAAAATCACAAAAGCATAAGCCACCCTCCTCCTCTAGCGTACAAACATTATTCCATCTAAGCCATTTTGTCTTAATTTTCTCATTTGTTTGTCCCCACCAAAAATTTTGAACCATGCTTGTCATCTTATCACATTAAGTACTTTGAAGTTTGAAGACACTCATGGTATACATATGTATTACCTGAGCTAGGAGCCATTGCCTTAACGAGGATCTCCTTTACCACATGGTATAACATCTTTTCTTTCTACCTCAATAATTAATTATCTAGTCTCTCTTGTAGTTATGGAAAAGTGTTGCACTTGGATTCCTCCACCAAAGATGAGAGAACTAGATATGTTTCAGGTTGATACTTAGAAATAACAATTTCTAAGTTTAACTTTTATTATATAGTATGTGATATGATATGATAAAAAAAAAATAGAGTTGAATTCCTTATTTAATACAGACAATTAAAGACAAAGGCCTTGTAGCTGAATTGGCACCTCCCCAGGTACAAAGTGCTTGGGGGTCTAAGGGGGAAATAGTTCGAGTTGCAAAGTTAGCAGCATGTTGTAATTATTTCTCAAAAAAAAAAAAAAAAATACAGACAATTAGACATTGAGTCAAAGAGTAGAAAGTAGAATGATTTTGTTGGAGGTGCAGGTCCAGTCCAGAACGGATCGGGCCAGTGATGGAATCCGGAAATCCGCCCGCTTTTGTTAACAAATGAAACCGCTCAATTATTTCTAGACTGTTAACTTAAAAATAGAGGGTATAACTAATAAAAAAAAAAAAAAAAAAAAATAGAGGGTTTAAAGAACAAAGAAGAAACCCACCCGTAAAACTAAAACCCCACGCCTCTTTCATCAAATTCTCTCTTTCTCTTACTCACACTAAAATCAAAGGTGATAGACAGAGATGACGTTTCTGCGACAAGCCGCGGCTAATTTGGTTAGAAGAATCCGATTCAGTACTTCTCCAACCGCGATGTCTTCAACTCCAACCCGCAATGTCTTCCCTATTCCTTCACTCTCCAGTAAGCATTACGTTTATCTCTTATTTTCCAAACCCTATATCTTACATTTCCTTTCATTACTCGTTCGGAAATGTTTAGTTTTATTATGTTTATGAAAGCCAATTGGGAAAATAATCATGCCTTTTTTTTTTTTACTCAATTCAAGTAAGAGCACGTTGTACACATGCTATTACTCATTGCCTGTCATGTGGTGTGAGGTCGACAGGTTCATACCGGAAGGCCCTTTTTTATTCAGCAAAAAAAAAAAAAAAAAAAAAAAAAATCAATTAGACCATGTTATATGGAGCAGTACCAAGCTTTCTATTGCCAATTTTAAATATAAGGTTCTCAAAACTTATTCTGATCATGCTGTTGATTATTTCATAGTATGTCAAATTTGGTACTAGATGTCATGTCATGTCATGTGTGAAGTGAAGTGGGCTTCTACTTTGCAATCTGCGTTCATTCTTTTGATGCAAATGATATATGTATATATACTCCCTAGAAGTCCTTGCTCTAGTGACTAATGCATCCATATTCAAAGGCTTCTAATAACATTAGGTCAAGAGCCTTGTAGCTCAGCTGACACAAAATGGTCTTTCCAATGGAGTCGTCTAGAGTTCAAATCCCCCTCCCCCAACAATTGAATTATTGAAAAGAAGAAGAGGAAGAAGCTAAGAGTCTTGTAAGTTAGTGGCATTTCTTGGTCTTAGTTATGAGGAGAACCAAGGTTTGAATCCACCGCGTACATGTTGTGCATGTCAATGACTGTTTTAGTGGTCCAGTATTTTTGATTATTATGGTTCATACATACATACATAAACAGTACACAAACAAACAAAGAAAAATGTCTGTTGTTATTAACTATGTTCCCTTTACTTAAGTGGTGCTTTAATAACCTTTATCAATTTCCATAGCATGTGGAATCCTTTTTAAGCATTAGGTTTGTCTGATATCGTTATTGGTATTACCCTGTAAGTGACATTAGTGCTCTTCATTCCTAGTCATTAATGTATTGGTCTCATGAAATTTCGGTTCACTAATTGATTAATTATATTTATTATCTAAGTGATGCTTTTCTGTTCTGAAGTCAGAAATCAGATATTTAGATGTAGTTGTGCTTTTCTCATCATCCCTTATTGCTGCAGGAAAAATGAAATTTTCTTATAAATTTGGTTCTGGAGACTATACTTGGAGCACGAACCAGATGAACCATCATCTATGGATTGTTATATGTGGGAATGCTGGTATACTTCTTTCTCATAGCGTCAGATAGTTGTTAGATCATTTTTTCTTTGACAAGTATATAATTTTATTAGATATGAAGGGAAGATCACATATTAAAGATGTGAATCTATCCCTTCCTAAAGAATACAATCACAGTCAAGAAGCTGATCTCGGATATATAGCCAGTATACCCCATTTTGTTTTCCTTTATATCATTTTTTAAAACAACAGCAACAACAAAGCCTTAGTCCCAAAATTTTGGGGTCAGCTATGAATCCTCATCAAATTAGTTAGGGTCAGACATATGTATTCCTTGTCTCCATTCTACTCTATTTAAAGTCATATTTTTTTTACTCCCTTAAATGACATGTCATTTTTTATTTCTTCTACTAATATGATTTTTGGTTTTCCTATACCTTTTTTTTCGTTCCCTCAACTTGGATAAAATCACTCTTTATATCATTGTTTATTGATTTAATATAATTACTTGTAAAAAAGAAGAAGAAGCTGATTCACGTGTTTTCACATGGGGTTGGCATCCTCTGATGTTGGAGTGTTCCAGTTTCATTTGGGTTTTACACTAACAAAAACTGCTTGCTAATTCAATTGACTATTGGAAAAAATGCTGATGTTATGTTTTTTTGACTTGCAGCAATAATTCTTGGGATAAATGCCAATCCTGTCTTCGCAAAAGATATCTCAACTGAATCAAGTTTTGAAAGTAGCGCTGAAGGGGATGGCATAATTGGATTACGCAAGGTTGAGGATGGCTCTATCATATCAAACATACATACATCTAAATGGAGAATTTTTACGGATAATGGGAGGGATTTCTTCTTGCAGGCAAGCATTTCTAGCATACATGACTTTGTTATTTTCATTACTTTGTTTGCTGTTCTACGTGGTTTTCTTGAACTATCTCATACCTTTTGTTTTCTGTTAGGGAAAAATTGAGGAGGCTGAAAAGTTATTCCTTTCTGCGATACAAGAAGCAAGAGAAGGTTTTGGCGAGAGGGATCCACATGTTGCATCTGCATGCAACAATCTGGTGGGTTCACTATTGAGATACTTCAGATAATCTAGTTGTGTTTCCTTGGTTATTGACATGGTTAAACTTCTCTAAATCCTTTTGTCTACACTATCTTGCTTTGAAGGGTTCAAACTGGTGAATGGTGATCTATATGTAAACTGGATTATATGAGAATACTTCCACCTCCATTTGATAGAGCACTATTGTCAATTGTTAGAACTATCTTGAAGAAATTAATGCTGGGAATTTTCTTCAGTCAAATAAGTATTAAGACAACAAATATTTTTTATTAATTATTATTTATGAAAAAAATGTGTCTATCTACTTTATATTCAGGGCTCTTATTTGACAAAAAGTCACAGTTCCTTACTGTTCTTGTTTCAGGCGGAGCTGTATAGAGTTACGAAGGCATTTCATAAAGCAGAACCATTGTTTTTGGAGGCCACAAACATACTGGAGGAATCATTTGGTCCTGAGGATATACGGTATAGCATATGTTCGTGATTATTACTTATTAAAGAAAAATGATGTACCAGGAATACATATGGAGGAAAAAGATGTAGAATAGCTTGGTTTGGTAGTTAGTGAATCCTTTCTCTATAGAGAATTCACTTGACTTATAATTTGCTGATTGTTAAATTGAACTTTGAGTGCCATAACTCTAAGGCAATGCCGTTTTTATTACTTTGCTTTCTTTAATTTTATTACAAATTTTTTAAAGCAAAACGTTGTCTAGCCATAAATAGAAGCTACAAGAATACAAAACCAAAATACACTCAAACTAAAAATTTTCATGTAACGAATGAAAGTTTTGATTTATATAACTATTTAGAATTACAAGATTTGTTAATGATTTTCTGTGTGAACTAAACAATAGAAAATGTTTACCAGCTCATTTTTTGGGTTGCAACCAAATATAGAAATTGTTTTTCAGGAAATGAATTATTTTCCAGAAAATGTGTTTAGCTGAAACAAATGGAGCGCTAGTTGTGAATTCTTTCCATCTACATTGCTTCAATGCTCACGAATGTAGTTTGATGATTTGTTCGCTCCAATCAGAAGCATTAGTTCCGATAGGCTAGATAATTGAGCAATTGTCTTCTTCAATATGTTGCATTACCAATGCTAATCTGAGCACTGTAACCTGTTGTCAATACAGTGTGGGAGCTGCTCTTCACAACCTTGGGCAGTTATATCTTGTGCAGCGAAAGTTGGAAGAAGCTCGTGTCTGCTATGAGGTAATGAAATAATTATGTTTGATCTCTATTACATCTTGAGTTTATTAATTTATTTTTATTTTTATTTTTTGTTTAGTAATCAGTGCATCAACTAAGAAGTCATAATTGCAAGTGCTTAGCTGTCTCATATTTCTGAATGTATCAGTAAATATATGTGTTGGATAATTGGATTCCTTCATATTTATATGCAATGGATGCATATTTGGAGTTGGTTTTCAGACCTCATAAATGTCTTCATTGATGTGGAATGAGGCAAGAATCCCTTAACAGCATTTGCATCAGTTCTTGTATAATAGAAAAAGGACCGCATTTTAGCCAACCAAATTCAAAATTCACCTATATCAGGCCATGCAAAGTTGAGTAAAAATACATGGTTGTTATAGTAACCGTGTAAATTCATATTGGCATTATTCATTTTGCATTTAGTTATTTATTTTTTCTTTCTGCATCCCGAGGATGAAGGAAGAGTGGATGGTGGTTGCTGTGTATGAAGAAAGAGAAACAATTAAAAAATCAAGAAAAATTGATATTTTAATAAAATATAGTGTAAAATAAATAATCTAAATGTGGGGTGTTTTGAAAAGTGAGTATGTAAAATAGAAAAAGTAAGATCTTATGCTAAAATATACATGAATTTTTGTATGAGCTGATGCGAATGCTCTAATATGGTTCACTTTTTTTGGGTTGATGATTAGAGCTGTGGTATTGGGCAAGTTGTGTTGTAGAGAGTTTGTTTGGTTTAAATATATATATATGTATGTATATATTTTCATAGGTAATAAGACTTTTATTGAAAAAAATTGAAAATCATGTTCACGATGGTGAACACTTTGAACAAGAAACAAAAACAATATAATCAAGAACTAAAGGAAATGGAGACTAAGAATTCAGATAAAGAAGTACAATTTGCACACCCCCAAATACAAGCCCAATGACATACCAAAGAGGAGAGATTTTAGATAATCTAATGTTCTCTCCTTGTCTTCGAAAATGTGGGTATTGCGTTTCTGCCAAACTAACCACATTAAACATGCTGGGACTATATTCCAAATGGTTGAAAGATGCTTTCCAAACCAATTTCTCTAGATAAAGAAAAAAGAGTTGACTAACCTCGGAATTACCCACTGGATCGCAAACATTGCAAAAGCTTCACACTGTAAGGTGTGAGAAAACTTACAATGGAGAAGAAGGTGATCCATTGATTCCCTATCGCAGCAGCATAAACAACACCTATTAACCAAAGACTGCCATCTCTTAACAAGATTATCAATAGTGAGTATCCTATCATTAGCTGTTGTCCATAAGAAGAAAGACACCCGTTTAGGCACCTTTGCACACCAAATGCACTCCCAAGGAAATTCATCAGTGTTAGGACCAGATAATAGCTTATAAAAAAAGCGCACATCAAATACTCCAGACGTAGTCAGTCTTCAGACTAGGTGATCATCCTCTTCACCCCTTGGTATAGAGGAATAAATAAGCTCAAAAAAGGAATAAATAGTGTTTGCCTCCCAATCTTGAGGATCATGACAGAAAAGTAAATTCCAGCTCCTACTACCTCCTTCTGAATCTCCTTCTGAAGTAGATACTACCAAGTCAGAGACCCATGCTTCTTTAGATAAGAGCAAGCAAACATAGCAGGAAAGAGTTCCTTCAAAGGAATAGGCCCACTCCATGGATCATGCCAAACACTAACACGGCAACCCTCCCCCATGTTATCAATGGTTTTAAATTACTATTTCATTTTCTGTTTTACGTTATGCCTTATCTTATTCCATCTTATTTTAACTTTTTTCCAGCTGCTCTGATATGTTAAATAAATTTTTCTGGTCATAGTCATGATAATTTTTATGACAAATACAACAAGAAGGTAATGGGATGCACACAAGATACATGGACACAGAATATGCCCGTAGACATCCTTAATTGTGAAAACCAGAGGAATTTCATGGCACCTAACTATCTACAGTGCTCATTGACCTTAGTGTAGTGCTTTGCTATCCGTGACCTTCTTCTTCTGTGCTCATTGATCTTAGTGTAGTGCATAAAATGTGAAAATCTTACACTTTAGTCTTGGAAGGTAAACTTCACCCAGAAGCTAGAAGTCTTAATCACTGTAGCAAATTGCTACATATGTTATGTTATAGAGTAGCATCATTTATTTTGTAATATCTTATCCCAAGCCCAGATAAAGAGAGAGGTTATGGTGGGTTGATAATGATTGCCAACTTAAAACATTTTTCACATCTTATAAACATGGATCCTAGGACATTTCTCTTGATAGGGACAAGCTGCATAAAAGGACCATATAGCTGACCTTACTTAATTGAGTTTAGTGGATAAAAAAAGACTAGAAAGTGCTTGGCATATAGAACATTTTGAAGTACTAGAATATTAAAATACATCTTAAGCCAAACGAATGGTAACCTTTCAAGATTTCTGTATGGTTGGCAATGTTAATGTGATGCATTACATCATCATGGCATGTCAACTACCTCAGTGGACTGCTGATGATGCTTATAGGTGAAGGCCTGGTTAGTTAACAGAGAATCACATCGCATGATTTCTTGGCAAAATAGTTAGAAAGAGCTTTTGAGGAAAGTGATTGTTGAGGTAGTTTGAGTGGAGTTAAAAGTGCCTGGTCCAAATGGATATACCTCTGCATTCTTTCAAACTTGCTAGGATGTAGTCAAGGATGATATCATGAATCTTTCATGAATTCCATGAGCTCTTTATGTTGAAAGCAGCGTTAATGCTTTATTCATTGTTCTTATTCCCACAAAATCTAGTCCTGTGGAGGTATAAGATTTTCAACCTATTAGCCTTATTAACGAGGTCTATAAGATCATTACCTATGTTCTAGCAAATAGGTTGACAATGGTTTTAGAGAATATCATCTCAAAATAAGAAAATTCCTCTATTAAAGGTATACAGGTTCTTGATTCAGTTTTAATTGCAAGATAGAAAAATTAAATCGGGAGTCTCAGGTGTTTTGAATTACTGGACCTTCTAAATTTGAGATGTATTAAATGAGTATCACAGTATCTATTTTTTTACTTTTTGTTTTTTGGGATTCCTTTTACAGCCTTTTAAGTATTTGTTCATCTTTAGTGGCTTTCTTACCTGTCAACATTGGTTGCTTTATAATCTCAAGCTGTTGATTATGAATACAAAATTTTACGTCTTTGGTGTCTTCCAGACTTTTATCTCATATCATCACTGGCTCAGATATTTTGGGGGATTCACATTGAATTAATTCATTTTGGGCATTGATTTTTTGTTCATTAACAAAGTTGACTGAACTGATTTAATAATTTTGTGATCTGTAAATGCACATTTATGGGATACTTGTTTTTTTCATGCACATGTTTCTGACATGCAACCCACATAATTTCTGAACCATGTGTGTGTATATATATATTTATTTATTCTCTATATTTTGACTGATAATTTAGTATTATTTTTACTGACAACTTGTGCTGCTGTTTCTCTCTTGGTTGTCTGATGGTTCTCTTGACAGCGTGCTCTAAAGGTATGAACCAGAAATATGCTTTGCAACATGTTCCTTTTCAGTTTTACCCATTCATGTAGTTCTTGTGTTATATTCTCAATATCAAATTGTCATGCACTCCAACCTTGTAATCTTTCAGATTGAGGGGCGTGTTCTGGGATATGGCCATACAGACTATTCTGATACTATGTATCATCTTGGAATGGTAATTTTTTAAAGCCATGTGTTATACTATTGTTTGTGTTGCATTCTTGTTCTATGCTTTTGTCTGGAAAGAGAAATTCTTGTGCTGCTCTGGTGTTCTCTGCTCCAGGAGTGGGATCCAAGCTGAAATAAATAATTTTATTGTTATTCTTTTCCTCATAAACTGTGCATTTAATATTCTTTTCTTGAGTTATGTTCATTTGTGTTACTCTGATGTTCTCTGCTCCAAGAGAGGGATCCAAGTTGATAGATTTTAATTTTATTGTTATTCTGTTCCTCATCAAGTGTAAGTGATGTGCACTTTCATTAATGACAAAAAAGAACGTGTAGCACCCTTATAAATGGGGTGTCTATAGGTGTAAACCCAATATTACAAAAAACAAAACAGTGAAATCTTAGCATCTATAAAACATCAAGAAAACAAATTGAAGAATATATTTTTAAGAGATGTTCTCAAAGTATATTAGATAATTTGTTGGGGATGAGAGTTGCATTGGAGTTTGATTTTTGGCACGATGTATTGTGTAGAGATGTGACACTTAAAGATATCTGCCCTTATTTGTTTCCTCTTGCGGTGAATAAAGATGCCACTATAACAGGCAAATGAATAAATTTATCTTGAATTGTGGATCTCAAACCAACAAAGATTCCGTGCAAAATCGGACCCCACCTTTTCTTTGTGGATCTTAAACCAAAGAGAAATCAGCTTTCACAATCAACACTCCATTACCTAATACCGTTTCCCATTGAAGAAGTCATTTAACAAAAGTGGAGTTATCCCCTTATCCATGCAGGCATTTTAATCTGAGCCACAACAGCTGAAAAGAGCAAACGATAAGATGGTAAAAGGTCCTAGTATGGATGCTCAAACTTTAGCCCTTTGTTATGGCAATGACCTGGGTACAGAATCTGGACCTGAGGAGGCATTGACATATCCCAAGAGCAAACAGAGACCAAATTGTGGAAGTAGCAATAAAAAAATTCTGAGGATGACCAAGCCTTGGTATGCAGAGATGAAGAACCACCAAATGCACATGGGAAAGAAAATGGAACAGTGGAAGCTCGGACAGATAAATTTTCCCTCCAAAAATGATATCAAAGCATACAGTAAGGTGGAACATGAACAAGGGTAGTGAGAGATGGCTATGCTACAGTGGAGTGGCTGGATTTGTACGTTCTGAGGAGCTTGTTTTGTCTGATTTTGATAGGAAATTGGCCATGAAGACATGATGCGAGGCCCTAATCTGTTTTATTTATTTATTTATTTTATTTCTTATATAGCCATGTAATGTAATTGCCTTATTCTATTCAAATAAAATAAACTAAATTAAATTGACCTTCTCTTCGAGCCTCCTGCAAATCACTATGTTTTTGGACTTGCTTTGTTAGTTCTATTTATATTTAATAGTGAATATGTATTGGATCCATTCATAAGAGAGTGACTAAATTTTACACTGGCCATCAACCTACAACAACCCTCCTCTTTTACTGAATTAATCACCATCTACCCTTGGGCCAGCCAGCCAACAAACCCCCCCCCCCCCCCCCCCCCCCCCCCCTTTCTCTATTATTAACTGACAACCAGCCACCCCTCTACTCTAAAGTGAAAACAGCTAGTCACCCTTTCTGACCTCTTAGTGCTGGCAGTCATCCACTTATTTTGACTTCTCGGATCTGCCATCTGTTCTCTTTAATTTCAGTTTTGACTTATGGTGTTGACAGCCAGCCTAGCTGTAACTATTAGCTAGTTTATTTCCTAGTAGTTAAGGATTATAAATAGGGGTGACAATTTCTGTTTGTGTATCAGGTTTGTGTCGTGTCAACTCAAGAGTATCTGATTATATGGGTCAATACTAACCCAACATGTTTATTAAATGGGTCAAGATTCCTCAACCCTAACACGACGACCCATTTATTAAATAGGTCAATCGTGTCGACTAATTTATTAGATTTATCAAAATGAAAAAAAATATTTATGAAAAAACAAACAAATAATTTTTTAAAAAAATTTAAAATTAAGAACTAATGAGTAATTACATCACAAATAATCATTTAAAACTAAAGCATATCTCAATATTACAAATAATCAATCACAATATGTCAAAGAAAGTAAACCACAACAACTAATAAGTTTATATACCTAGTAAAATGTCATTTAATTAAACGGATCAAACGGGTTCTATAGATTGAACACTAACTTAACCCGTTTATTAAAAGGGTCAGTCTTGTCGACCCGAATATGACACGAACCCAATAAGTCTCAACCCATTACGTGCTAATTTCGTGTCGTGTCGTGTCGGGTTCGTTGGTTATGTCCAATTTTGCCACCCCTAATTATAAAGAGGCTTGTTAGGTAAGAGAAGAATCAGTTTTTTGATGAATTTATCTTAGTTTCAGATCTGGACAGAAACCCTGTTTCTCTAGTTTTCTCTGTAATTCCTGCTTTGATTCTTCATTCTAATGCAATTCTATTTCAGTTCTCAATTATTTGATCTTGATTTCCATCATTTACTCAGGCTTGGGTCTGACAGTGAACTGAATATATATATGGCACTATGCACAAGCACAGGCGGAGTTATTAAACAGTGTAAATGCAAGATATAAATTCAGATCAAAATAAGGCTCTTTTTACAAAAGGGATCAATCTGCCATATCATTTCACATCTCCTAAGTAAATATGGTTTGGACAATGCCCAAGCAAGTGTTAGAATGTATATTAGGTTGACATACTATTTTTGTTTGGGGGGAAAGTGTCCTACACGACATAGGTCACATGAATGTTTCACTTGTGACGCAGTTTCGGTTTTATTATGTTAATCTAACCATGTTGCTTCTGTTTTCTTGTATATTCTTATTTGTTATTTATTTCTCTCATTAATGTGTATATCTTAATGTACAGGTGCTATATCTGCAAGGAAAGGAGAAGGATTCTGAGGCTCTAATTCAGGATTCCATTAGGATACTAGAGGTACATCATTATTTACTTGAAAGTAGTAGTAACTGTGGCCATTTTTCTGTCTTGGCCCTCCTTCTTACTGTGAAGTTTTGTTTGACCATGTAGGAAGGTGGCCAAGGGGAATCTTCTGTTTGTATCAAGAGATTACGATATCTTGCTAAGGTTGTTCCTCGCACCTTCATTCTCATTAGTTTTGGATCGACTGAAAGGTGTCATCTAGATGATCTTCTCCAGACATTATACTGACCCTATGCTAGAATGTGTAGTAAAATGAAATTTGTGAATATTTGGGTCTTTGTTTGTGCTCGACTTGTAAGGTGAAAGCGATCTAGAACACCATTTTGGAGAAAGTGGAGAGACATCTGGCAGGTTGGAAGACAGTTATATTTATCCAAGTGAGGTAGAATTACTTTAATAAAAAACACTTAATCTAATCAACCTTCCTATTTCTTTTTTTTATTCTCTATTCTAGTGAGTGTAGCTTGCCAGATCGAGAAGTTGCAATGTGAAAAATTATGGAGAGGTAAGACGATGAGTTTAAATTTCATCTAGTTCAATGAAACAAAATCAGTGAACCAATTTAATGCAGTGGCTTGGGTATTATTTGATCTTGTTTAATCAAGCTCCATTGGGGAAATGACTATAGAGATATGCTATGGAGAGAGGTTTTCTGGAGAAGGATGGTGGATAAGAAGTATGGTAGTGTGTGGTGAGTAGAATATTGTCAATGGTCCAAATGGTGATATTTATGGAAATGTACAAGTAGAGAGTGAGGAAATTATTCTCAGTCCCACTAGTTTTTGAACTGGGTGTGGGTACTCGTGTCAAGTTTTGGCATGATTTATGATTATGGAGATCAAATAATCAAGGAGAATTTTTTGGAGTTGTACTATATGGTGAGAAATAAGGAGGCTTTAGTGGCAGATCTCATGCAACACTAATGGTATACTCGTTGGGATATCAGTTTGGTTAGAGCTGTACAGGACTGGGAATTGGTGTCCCTAGCCTCCTTTTATGGATTTCTTGTATTGTACCAGGTCGGAAGGAATGGAGAGGATAAATTATGTTGAAAGTTGATGCAGCACAAAGTTTGCAAGAGTATGAAAAAAGCAAAGGAAATACATAACAAACCTTGGGCTTCACCACCTAAGGTTGCTTGGGATTTCAAACCAAAGTTTTATTAATTCATCATAAGTTGTTTTCAATAGTAAAAAGTAAAAACTTTGGGCCTTTTAAATAGGTTTCCAAAGTGCATGAAACATGGAAAGAAAATAAATTAAGAATGAGATTACTTCACATATGGAAGTAAAATTAAATAGCAATAAATCTTGCTAATTGCATCAATCAACATCAATTAAGATCAATAGGGGGGGGGGGGGGGGGGGGGGAGGATGTGGGATTATTCAGGAGTTGAGTTCAAATACCATTTGGTTGGGTAAGATACAGTATGCTCTCCTATTGCTAATGTAGGATTGGGTGTAAGGAAGATAGGAACCTTCGATAAAGTTTTATTGGAGAAATAGTTATGGTGCTTTGGGACAGAAGATACAAATTTATGGTGGCAGGTAATAGCTATGAAGAATGGTGAGGCTTGGAGCAGATGGACATTGAAACCTGTTTGAGGGACTCATGGTTTTCAAAGGAAAGCCAGGTGCTCATTTAGATGCATGGGCCCCAGGCTAGTTGGGATCCTCTGTAGGCTAATCTAAGTTATTTATGATTCAGTCTTGTTTTTAATTTTAATTTAACTTGTATGCTGCTGGTTTTATTTTATTTTAGTGCTCCCAAATATATCTGAGCCATGGTCTTGATTTTCTGGACATTAACAGCAATAGAGGCTTGCGGGTTAATTTACTTTGAGATGGGATAGGTTACCTTAGTGCCTGCTTTGTGTCGCCTTGAACTTAATTTTGCTAGTCACTTTCTATAAACAAAAAAATAATTAATTAGCTTAATTTTTTTTTATAGTTTCTAGTTTTAAAGTCATAATCCTAGTAAAATTTGAAGTTACCTATGATAATGGGATGGAGGGTGAGGTCATGGGTTCAAGACTTATTGGGTGAGTGTGTAACTTATTGATAATAATAAATAAAAAAATTTGGAGTTTCCAGCAGTTTATATGGGGCATGCTTCAGTGTGTAGCCATTTGGAATGCATTAGGGTTGGTTGGGAGAGGTTTTCTGGTTTTGTTAAGTATGTTGTTGGACTAGTAGGAGTGTACATTTTTTGCATGATGCTTCATGTGGAAGTCTTAAATGAGCTTTTCCCTGATTTTGTTTTTTGCTTGGTAGTTGAGGATAAAGATGTTTTTGTTTATCCTTTAAGGAGTACTCAGGATGATGAGGAAATGGCGTTTGAAATTTCAGATCTTTTCATGGTTTCTAGGATGGGAATTTTAATCTGTTTACTCTTTTTGTGATCTCTTGTATTCTAATTTTCTATTGGGTGAATAGAATGAAAAAAATGTTTTGGAAGCTGAATGTCAGTGGGAAAATTGGTATCTGTTCTTTTTATGAGGCATTGAGAGGGTCTGGTTGTGCGTAGTTCCCTTGGAAGAGTACTTGACAGTTGACATAGTGTCCTCACAAGTGTTGACTTTTTTTTAAAACAGCTGCCTTGGGAAAATTCTAGCTGTTGATGACCTCATTGAGGATAATTTCTGTTAGAATAGTGGTTAAAGGATTAAATTCGCCATTACCTAACATCTTGTACTTTTGGGACAAGTGGTAATTTATTATGACTTTAGAGCCTTATTTTATCTCACTCTGTTGTTGCCATTGGTGGTCTGCCACTACCAATTTTGTGTTACCCATTTCCAGTGACCACACCCGTCATATTTTCCAAACTTTGGTGTCCATCCCATAAAAACCCTATACACTTTCCCGTAGACAACACAGTATTAGAGTAGGTGGTCCTAGTTCGAATCTTGTCTCCACTCTACTTATCATTTAAAAAACTTAAAATCCCACTTGTTGGGTCCCACTTATTTAAGAGTGTTAGAATAATGGTTAGATTAGTGTTGTTAAAAGCGCACTTAAAGCTCCAAAGCTTGAAACCCCAAGGTCTCAGTGCTTTGCTTGGTTGAAGCAAAGCTCATTTAATGAAGCACGCCTTAGGCACACTTTTTTGGTGCTTTTTGAAGATGCAAAAAGCACGCTTAAGTGCTTTTTTTTCTTTTTTGCTAAAAAAATATAAATGATTAAATTAACTCTTTGATCTTAAAGGAAATGACATGGACATTGATTTAATAAACAAACATTGTTCTTAAGGTGTTGTATCACTCAAACAATTTTTTGTTTACAATGCATGAACAAGGATAATTTACTATTCTTATGGTTTTCGATCTTTGCCTTTTGGATTTATTTTCATTGAACCATATACTTCTTTTGATTGTAGCTATTTTGGTTATGTATTTCTATAAAGTACAAGAGAATTATACAAATTTTTTTATTTAAACTTTCTATGAGTAGATTATTATCAAATTGTTGTCCATTAAATTTAATAATTGTTTTTAGTTTTACTATATAAAATTTTTAAGAAATTGAAATAATGTATATAAAATTTGAACTTACAAATTGTACAATCTATTTTTATCTAATTAGCAAAATACATCACTATTTTGACTTTATTAACTTTTTTTTTTATTATATTCTATTTACCTTTTTATTGGAAATTATTATATAATAAATTTGAAAAATTTGCGCTTTACTTCAATCAGTTGCACCCTTGCTCTTTGCACCTAGGCTCCAAGAGGCTTGCATGCTTAAGTGTGCTTAATGCTTTTACCAACACTGGGCTAGATTATTAAATTCATAATTTTCTAATAGTTTGAGTTTTTGGGAAAAAATAGTAATTTATCAGTGTTTATAATTGAGCTTAAATCTTTATTTTTGAAATCTTTTATATGAATGGTGCTTGCCTTTGGTGTTATTGTTATTTCTTTTTTCGTAGAATTTATTGGTCTATTAGATTTTAGATTGAACTTCTTAGGTTAACCTTTTGGATGCATACTGTATGCATGAGGATTCCCTTTCTGATATGAAAACAGATTCTTATTTTACCACTCCCTCCGTTCATATTGCTGGTCATGTGTTTAAAATTTAACCTTTTTTACTTTTTATTTTTTTACCTATAAAAAAAAAAATCTAACTTTTTAAGGGTACATCATTTCATGCATTATCTTTCAAATAAAAAGGTCCAAGTTTTCCTTAATTTAAACTCTAGTCAATATATTGACTTTTTGGATAAAATAAAGGGTAAGCTAGGAAATGTATCAATGCTGAATATATTGACTTTTCAAAGAGGACTACATTTTGGAACATACCAATTTGGAATAGAGGACAAACAATTTGGGACGAAGGGAGTATTATTTATTTTCTTCTAACTTAATAATGTCTATTTTGTTAAATTAAATTTTCTATAATAGTAGCCGGTGTGTCCCATGTGATGCACAACTACATTTGTGAGAACGATTTAGTAGCATTTGTTGCCCATCATTTGTGAGAATGCTATCTCTCTATATCACGGATAATCTTTTCTTGTATTTGATGATATGTCTCCTTTGGCATGCAAGCTTTGCGGCCTCCATTTTCAAATTGTTTTGGGTTTTTTGTCCCCCCTTAAAAAAAAAAAAACTTTTCTCAAAGTATTCGAGGATTTTGTTCTTGTTTCAAAAAATCAATTTGGGGCCTACCATCACTTCCTTGTAAACCATTTTTTATATCTTCTACCACATGATGTTTTCAGTGCTAAATGAAATACATATTGAAGCCTAATGATGTTGATCTTGTGGATGAGCAACTCAATACTTTTACTCTCTTTTTTGTTTCAAAAGCACAATTGTTTAATTGCCGATTGTCCCCAAAACTTAACCATAATGGTGAATTTAATCATTTAACAATTCTACCACTCCCCTTTGCATATATTTAATCGTTTAACCATAATTGTTAGGAAATGGTGAATTTAATCATTTAACCATAATTCTACCTCCTCTCATCATGTGTGGGCATAAACTTACCCTTAATAAGTGGGGCCTAATATATGAGATTTTAATATTTGAAATGGGAGGTAGAATGGAGACTGGAATCGAATTCAAGGTCTCATACTTTGATACTATATTAAATTATTGATTGTCCCAAAAACTTAGGTTGTTAGGAAATTATGAATTTAATCATTTAACCATAATTCTAACAACAATATTAGCAAAGATGGGTGATAATTGAGTTTGTTTGGCATTAGTTTTAGCTTTTAGCTTTTATGTAACTTTTTAAAACGTCATTTTTTTCTGCTTTTTCTCATTTTTTCAAGGTAAAAAGTATACTTTAGCACACTTTCAGCATAAAGTTTTCAACAAAAAACTAGATAAGCTGTACCCAAACGGACACAATATATCTACACAAACTATTTCAAAGGAACAAAATACTTTGGAATTTAACACGCCTCTCAGAAAGGGAAGCCAAAGTATAGTAAGAAAAATTATGGAAGATTAAATTCTCAACACAGAGGAAACCAAAATATAAAAAATATTTGCTATGATAGGGAATAGACCTGTGTTATAACTCCTATTTAATGGAGAAAGCCCTTAGTTTGCTTTCTTGGATTTACACAATGCTTTTAGACGTAGGTTGGTCAATCTATTTTTGCCATGGGAAGAGGTACTTAGCAGCCAAATATGAGCACCATGGCCTTTTCTTTTCCGTTGGAAATCTTCATAGCCACTTCATAAGTAAGAAGGGCTGGCTTGGTTGAAGTCCACCTTCTTCGTTAAGGTGATTGAAAAAATCCAGACCATAAAAAAGATTTCATTTTTTGTATGGGATGTTAGTAAGGATGAACATGATGAGGTCTTATTGCATTACTTTTTTTTTGAAAATGAAAATTCAAGCATATCTATCTCAATCTTGTGGCAATTTCCTCTTCAAATCACATCAAGATGAACTTGTAGTTTGTTTCCTCTCTTAGCTTTAACACACTGGCTATTAGTTTTGCTTTCTTAGCATTTACATAATTGGCTTGGCATTTACACATTATTTTGGGATTTTTTTCTACAAAGGATATATATATATATATATATCATGCTAAGTGGTTCCCATAAATGTTATTAAAATTAAAATAAATTGTTAAATTTTTGTTTAGGTGGAAGGTTAAATGGATACATTCATTTTAAGCTTCGCTTAGGTGGAAGGGTAAAAAGTGACACATTAAAAGTAATTAGAAGAAGATGAGTGGAAGGCTAAATGAAAAAGTTCTCTAAGAATGCGCCACGTGGCAGCACCTTATGCTCTCACATGTGTATTAACAATTGTGATTTTTCTTTTGATGCCTGCTTGAAACTAGTTTATGTTTGTGCCACTTGCATTTAGATTATTCTCTACATTGTTCAGTTTCTATTCTTGATCTTCTGTTTAAGTCTATTTATGGTTTTTCTTGCTTTTGAATTTTATTATTTTGGTTTCTACCTAGATTTATCTGAAGTCTAATCGTCCCACAGAAGCTGAGAATTTGCAGAGAAAGATACTGCATATAATGGAATTATCAAAGGTTTAATTTCTTTTCTTTTTCCTCTTTTTGTATATACTATATTTTGATTCTGTGCTGCTAAAGTCTCTCACTTGATATTTCATTGTACTTAAATATTTTAGACAAAGGTTGCATGGTATTCTTAAGGTTTGAAATTTAGATTGTTGCATTTAGCTTAGTATTTCTTTTCGCATGAGATCTTTTTTAATTGTTTTGATAAATTTAAGATTCTATTAGAAAAAAAAGGGCAACCCTAGAATATGAGAAGTATACAAGAGATACATAGAAAAGAAGGAAAAAGCCAAGATCTAAAATTATAATTAGATTAAAAAAAATCCAAAATGGAGGAAGAAGCAAAACCCCAAATCTGATAATCACACTATGAAACATAGGTTAAGACAATAAACAATAGTGGATAATTATTTTGGTTTTATGTCAGAGTGGTCTACTATGGAAGTAATTCTCTTATTCAGATGTTTGAAGGAGAAATATAGAGAAGCCTGTAAAGATTTTCATATGATTTTATTTTCCTAGAGAAAGCTTTTGATAGAGAGCTTAGAGAGGTTATATGGTGGATTTTAGAAAAGAGAGTTCTTTAACATTTATAAAGGTGATTAAGGATATGTATGACAACTGTAACTATTGTGAGAACAAGTGGAGGCATAGTAAGTGAGTTTCTTGTCACAGTAGGATTTTACAATTATCAACTTTAAGTTGATCTCTTTACACTAGTTATAGATGAACTTTCTAGACTAATTCAAGGTGAAGTCCCTTGGTATATGCCTTTTGCAAACGATATAGCTTTAGTAGATGAAACTAGGCATGGAGTCAGCATTAAATTGGAAATATGGAGGGATGGTTTAGAATCTACTGGGTTTAGGTTAAGTAGGTCTAAAATAGAGTACATGAAGTGTGAGCTTAGTAAAATGAGAAATAAAAATGGAGTTGTAGAACTTGATGGTCAAGAGATACCAAAAGAGTGAACCTAATGCATGTTATAAACATGAATTAAAAAATAAGCTCATTATTAAAGTGAATGAAAATGGGAAGAGGCAGGTGTCATGGGAGATTAGGGGTCCTAAGAGGGTGGTTACCAAGTGGTTTCCATGCATCAACTTTAAGGGGAGTTTTGAAACGCCCCATTTTGGGGCTAGTCCCTAGTGTTCTATAATTAGGCTGGAAAAAATAGCGGGCCAAAATGTTTTAAAAAGCACATAATGTTGGGCTTGGACAGGCTATGTGCTTTTGAGTTTTTTAATAGGGAAAATGTTTAAAGAGCTACGGAATTGGGCCCGCTGTCATGGATGGTTTTTATGGAATTGGGCTAACACCTACAATTGAGCTTGGTGGTTTGGCTAGTAAAGTTGTTGAAGGGCTAGCATGTTTCACTAACAAGGTCGCAGCTTAGGAGTCAATGTCTGCTCGTGTGGGTCTAGACTCCCCCAAGGTCCAACATTTGGAATTTTAATTTTTGATGGGAGGTAGAGTTGACACAAGATTTAAATTTAGGACCACTTACTTTGATACCATGATAAGCTACCCCTTGTCCCAAAAGTTTAAGCTAATAGGAAGTGGTAATTTAATCATTTAACCACTATTTTAGCACTTCCCTTCAATTGTGCACCCATATTTCCCTTTTAAAAGCTAGGAAGCATGGACATTTCATTTAGGGTACTGTACTCATGTCATATCGTGTTGTATCGGTCATTTTATGTTAATATTTTTTTAGAAATTATTTGTGTTACTGTATTGTACCTGTGTCTGTGTCTGTGCTTCCTAGTTTAAGAGTGGCACTTAACATGTGAGTTTAACTTTTTAAATGAGAGGTAGAGTGGAGTTAATGTTCGAACTCACTTATTTAGAGCCACGATAAAGTATCACTTATTTTTAAAGTTTTAGTTGATAGGAAAGTGTGAATTTAATCACTTGACCATTATTCTAATGGTGATATTGCTAAAGAATTATGGTCTATCTTATTATGTTTATTTGGGGTACATTGGGTTATGCCTAATAGGATAGTTGATTTGTTGACCTGGTGGAATTGGTAGTTTGCTAAACATTGTAGTGGTGATGGTTGGAATGTGGTCCTATGATAATGTGGACTGTTTGGAGAGAGTGTAATAACTATATGCTTGAAGGAATTGAATGAGCTATGTTAGATTTTAAGACAATCTTTTTTACATTAGGGTTGGCTCCCTGGAGAGTTTCCTTTTTTGTATGGACAGCAGCTTGGAGGAAAGTTCTAACTTGTGAAAACCTTATAAAGAGGGGTTTTATTCAATGGTGAGTTGGTATTGTATGTGTTGTTGTAGTGGGGAGATTGTGGACCAACTTTTGATACATTGTAGTGTAGCTTGAGTTATGGAGTTTTATATTCAAGATGTTTGGGATTCAATGGGTATTAGCGGGGAAAGTTCTTGATTTATTATGTGGGTGGCGGAGTAGGGGACCTAATATCTGGATTCTTGTTCCTTTATGTTTGATGTGGACTATATGGAGGAAAAGAAATTGGCATACTTTTGAGGATGTGGACTGCACATCAACTCAATTGCAAGCATTCGTCATTAGTTCTCTTTATGAGTGGTCTTTTGTATCTAGTCTCACAGATAGTAACTATGTTCCATCCTTTGTAGAGTCGATTCAGTGTAGATATTTTCTCAATTGTAATTCTTTAGGCTACTTTGTTTATTTGTCCATGAAGTTGTCTCATTATCACCTACATAACAAAAAATATTTTTTACATTACTTTTATTATTGGATGGCTTTTTCAAGTGGTCATTCATTCTATAATACGGTAGAGATTCTTATTTTTATAATTTTTGTTAATTTGTGGTGCCTCTTAGGTACATAACTTGTGGTTATGCTTTTTCTATACTTATATTTTTTTTAACTTATCAAAAAGATATCAAGGAGTAAGTGATTTTGATATCTTAGATCAATAATTCATAAAGGATGGAGAGATTGAAGGGGATATGAATTATAGGATAAGAGCAAAGTGGATAAAGTGGAAAAGTGTCTCAAGGGTATTGGATACTCATAGAATACATATTAAGTTAAAGGGAAAGTTTTTTTTTTTTTTTTGATAAGTAAGTTAAAGGGGGGTTTTACAAGGCTAGTAAATGACTAACCATCCTGTATGTTGGGCTATTAAGAAGTAACATATTCATAAAATGTGTGTAGTTTTAGTCATGATGTTAAGATGCCTGTATGTTGGGCTATTAAGAAGTAACATATTCATAAAATGTGTGTAGTGTAAGTCATGATGTTAAGATAGATAAGTGGAAATTCAAGAAAAGATAAGTAAATAAAATGAAGAAATTTGTTTAATTATGGGGTGTCTATATTGATGTAAATATGAGGGAGAGTTGCTTGAGATGGTTTGATTATGTGCAAAGGAGAGCGATTAATGCACTTGGGAGGAAGAGTGATTTGATTCAAGTATAAAGATGGGAAGAGATAGAAGAAGACCTAAAATAAAAATGGTAGCAGTAGTAAAAGACATGTTTATTAAGGAGGTGATATAGTGTATGATTTTAAATATAATAGAATGGCAGAGAAGAATAAATGTGGTTGAGCTCGATTAGCTTGTTAAGGATTCATAGCCGACCTCAAAGTTTTGGGACTAAGGCTTTGCAATTTTTGTAGCCAAAACCTCCAATCTCTCTCATCAAAAAGTGATCTAGTGTAAGTAGTGATAATTTATTTATTTTTGATAAGTAAGAAGAGAATATTATTAATAAAAGAATAGCAAGAAAAGCACACAAAGTTCACGGTAGTGAACAAAGGAAGAAAGAAACAAAAGGATAGAAGCAGCCCCTAATCTATACTAATAGATGAAAGAAAATCTAAAAGGGTAGAACAATCCAAATAGCCCCAACAATGAGACCAATTGAAGAGGGTCCGCTGGCAATACTCTAATAACTGAACCACCGTTTTCTCCTCATCCTCAGAAGACCGTCGATTTTGTGCAGTCCAAATAGTCCACATTAAACATCCTGGAACCAAATCCCAAATATCTGAACTATGCTTCCCAAGCCAATGATACCAGCAAAATAATAAGTCCACAACTGAACCTGGCATGACCCATTCCATCCCAAACAACCGAAGCATATACATCCACAAAGAATGAGCTATCGGACAAATAAGTAATAAGTGATCCACAAATTCCGCATTACAACAGCACAAACAACAACGATTCGCCAAAGGGCGACCACGAAGCATAAGGTTATCTAAAGTTAGAATTTGACCATGGGTTGCTGTCCACATAAAAAAAGCCACCTTTTTAGAAACCTTAATTTTCCAAATTCCTTTCCAAGGGAAAGTGGAAGGAGCTGCATTTCGAATCTTATGATAAAAAGACCGAGTATCAAACTTCCCATTGCCATTAAGATCCCAACAAAATCTGTCACACCCTCCTTCCCTAGGAATTCGGGTTTGGATGAAATGAAGAAAGGAGTAGGAAGCCGCCAACTCCCAATCATTAAAGTCCCTGTGAAAACTTAACCTCCACACTCTGTCATTATCACCCACAGGAGGGCTTAACACCTCAGAAATACAAGCCTCCTTATTAGCTGAACGCAAAAATAACTGAAGATAAAGAATTTTGAGAGGAACATCATCAGTCCACTTATCATGCCAAAAAAGAATACGAGAACCATTCCCCACCACAAAAGAGAAATGCTTAGCGAAAGTTTCCCACCCTTCACTAATACTCTGCCATAACCCACAACCATGAGCCTTACTACAAACTCTAGTGCACCAACCCCCTTTTCTTTCCCCATATTTCATGGCAATGACCCTTCGCCATAGATGCGAGGTTTCATGGCCATACCTCCGAAGCCATTTCCCTAATAGAGCCTGATTAAAAGGCACCAACTTCCGAATTCCTAAACCACCCAACTCACGCGGTAAGCAAACCTTTTCCCAAGCCACTAAAGAATATTTGAAGCACTCAACTGATGAACCCTACAAAAAGATCCTTTGGATGCATTCCAATCTAGTCGCCACAACTTTAGGGATGGTAAAAAGAGAAAGGTAATACGTTGCAAGGCTTGAAAGGGTATTCTTCAGCAAGGTGAGTCTACCACCCTTTGACAAATAAAGCCGCTTCCAGCTTGAAAGCTTCTTTTCCATCCTCTCAAGGATCGGATTCCAAATAGAGGCTGTTTTGTACAAAGTACCCAATGGCATACCCAAGTAAATCATAGGCAAACTGCCCACCCTGCACTTAAGGATATTAGGCAAATACTGAATGTTACGCACCTTCCCAATAGGGACAATTTCACTTTTCCCCACATTCACCTTTGGACCGGTAAAAACTTGGAAACAAGTCAAAACTAGCCTAATAGAAAGAATCTGCTCTCTAGAGGCATCACAAAAAAGAATGATATCATTAGCAAATAGGAGGTGAGAAACCCGGATACTAGTAGAATTAACAGGACCCACATGAAAACCTTGAATGAAACCCCCTTCCTCAGTTTTCTTCAGGATACGACTTAAAACCTCCATGATTAACAGAAAGAGAAGGGGAGACAAAGGATCGCCTTGTCTGAGACCTCTAGAGTTACCAAAGAAACCAGTAGGAGATCCATTAGCCAGAACTGAGAAGCAAACGGTAGAGACACGAGTCTTTAGCTATCTCCTCCATCTATCTCCAAAGCCCATCCTCTCCAACAGATAAAACAAAGCGTCCCAATTCACATGATTGTATGCTTTCTCAATGTCTAGCTTACACACCACCCCCGGAATACGACATTTCAGTCTACTGTCTAGTGATAATTTAGATCTATCAAAATACCTAGCATTTTAATTACATGGTGCTTTCAATGCATATTGTGATGTGATTGGAGATCTTTGATTGAAATGCTATGTTATGACTGATCTTCATACATTTAATGAACGTTATATATATGTGTACATATACATATATATACATGTGTGTGTGTACACATATATATGTATATCTATATGTGTACATATATATATATATATATATTTATATGTATATATTTGTAAGGAGTTTTTACTTATTTGTTGTCATCATTTTTACGTTGCTATCATTCATGTAAGACAGGGATGGAATTCTTTGGACACTATTATTGCAGCTGAAGGGCTGGCCATGACCCTACAATCAGCTGAGAACTTAAAGGAAGCACAGGAGCTCTTTGAAAGGTGAATAGTAATGTATACAACTGTCCACAAAAGTAATATTCTGATGATTTCAAATGGAATGTATTTCTTATCCTTGCAGGTGTCTTGATGCCCGGAAAATGTTACTTCCAGAAGACCATATTCAGGTTTGATGTTTTTGCTCATTAACTCATCTTATATATTGTCAAAGTTGGATTTTTATATTTTTCATAACTAATAGATATATTTTTATTACATATAGGCTTCAGTCTTGATGTATAGACAAGATTTCTCTTTTAATTATTTACTTTAAGTTACAGCATCAGGGATTAGCAAAAGAACTTCTAAGAAACAACAATTTTCATATAAGATATTATATAGTATTCCTCTGTGTTTTTATGATTCATTATGGAGTCATTGTATCTATGTCTCATCATGTCTTATCATGCGTTATAATCTTTTTCTGTTAGAATGACTTTTGTGTGATCTAAGGATGACCACATTTCAAAAGATGTTTTGAAAAATGCAAATGCAACAGAAAAAAAGAAAAGAAAAATACTATGCATTGGAAGCACACCAAAGTGTAGATAAGACCTGTTTAAATGGTAAGACAAGAATGAAAAATGCTGAATCAAGTATATTGGGGCAAAATGTATGCAATAATCTTTAAAAGAATTTGATCTCAAGACATTGATGTATTCCGATCTTGCACAAGGATAAATGAAAAATTGCTTACTTCTTATTTGCAGCTGGATAATAATGAATTCAAATATAACATATCAATGAATATACTCTTCGAAAGAAACATTCATTTAAAATCAATCTTAAGCACACCAATGAGTTCAGTGTGCTCTAGTTCAAATGACGTCTCTTGTAAGAGCAAGTTGAAGGGTAAGGTTGTAGGTTCAATACTCACCCGGTGGGTGTGTAACTAGCAAAAAAAAAAAAAGAAAAAAAAAAGTCACAAGTACCTAAGGGGACCAAGTAAATTTTTGTAGTTGTACAATTTTAGTAATTGTAAAGCTTTATAATCATTTTCCATGAGCATGGAATAGGAATTATGAGCCTCATCATGTAATTTTAAGTTTTTAACAGATTCCCCGACCTCTTAGATTTTAGAGGTTAGATATTTTTTGTTGTTGCTCTTGTATACTTCCTGTGTATTTAGCGCAGAAAGGAAACACAATAGGATAGATACCAACTGATGCAGGATGAAAGTGCAGTACCAATTACGTTCGCCTTGGTTGTTTACTATACCAGATCATTGAAAAGCTCACCTACCAGAAATTTTTTTACAAGATACACTTGGACCAGAAAAATCCATGCTCGAAAACAAAGACAATATATATATATATATATATATATATATAGTTTTTGTTTTTGAGCATAGATTTAATTCTGTAAAAAAATTTAAATGTATTCAGGTGGGACTTTTGAAAGAAGATGAAGAAGCATTCTGAGACCCTATGGTTCCATTCATAAAGTTAAGAAGCCATTTTTGGCTATCAATAGTAGTTCCATAAACAATCCGCTGTGGGATTGTATTTTTGGATAGTGAAAATGCCATAAAGTGTGAACCAAGATCAGTGATATGAAAATCAAAATCAGAATGAGGAAGAAATAGCTTGCTTAAATAAAAGGTTCCACAACTTTAAATAACTCTTCCAGAGGAAACTAATAAAAAAATTTCTTACAATTCACCACACCAAGGTGAAAGGATTCGAACCTAAAAAGCTCACCTACCAGAAATGTTTTTACAAGATACACTTGGACCAGAAAAATCCATGCTCGAAAACAAAGACAATATATATATATATATATATATATATAGTTTTTGTTTTTGAGCATAGATTTAATTCTGTAAAAAAATTTAAATGTATTCAGGTGGGACTTTTGAAAGAAGATGAGGAAGCATTCTGAGACCCTATGGTTCCATTCATAAAGTTAAGAAGCCATTTTTGGCTATCAATAGTAGTTCCATAAACAATCCGCTGTGGGATTGTATTTTTGGATAGTGAAAATGCCATAAAGTGTGAACCAAGATCCGTGATATGAAAATCAAAATCAGAATGAGGAAGAAATAGCTTGCTTAAATAAAAGGTTCCACAACTTTAAATAACTCTTCCAGAGGAAACCAATAAAATTTTTTTTTACAATTCACCACACCAGGGTGAAAGGATTTGAACCTAAAAAGATGTGCTGACCAGACTGTGCTACACCCTGTCTTACCAACTCTCTAGCTCTTCATCGTTCGCCTCACCTCACTGCCGATTGCCGTGCTCCTTAGGCCGTGAATGAATTGAAACTGCCACTTGGCCTGGGTCTAGTTCCGATCAGGAGAAATAATGATTGGAATAGATAGCTTAGTGGCTTAGCTAGGCTTTGGCAATCCAAATTCCAATGGTATCATGCCTACAGAGGTCAGTTTTGACGACTGCTGTGGCTCCACACGAGTAGTGGATGGTTGAGATAGAGAGGGATGGGCTTTCTCTCGCTTTTGGCATATTGGGCCCTGATGGCAAGCTCGCACAACGGGCTATTAGCTCAATGGTAAAGTGTGACCCTGATAATTGCATTGTTGTTCCTGGGCTGTGACAGCTCTGAGCCACATGGCTACTGCAATGGTCATTGTCACCTATTAAGGATTCTGCATTCGGCGTATTGGGAGCTAAGAAAACTCCCTTCCACTGATTGCTTTGGGAGCTCTTTGCAGTCTTCCTGTGGGATAAGGCTTCTTTGCTTGGTGCTGATGGTTAGTTTGGAATATAATGACACCCCCTATTTGAGTAAGGCTGAAAGCATCAGCATGCATGAAAGCAGAAGGAATCCAGACACCGATAGGCAAAGGGACGAAGGATGGAGCATGCAAAGTTGATCGCTCTCCTGTCGTGTGGCCTGTTGGTCCTAAGCAGTGTCTAGATCTTGTTCTAGCTTAATGAAACTCTTAAATCCATAATGGTTTCCTTGAATCCACAAGGAAAACCTGGAATCTACCAGAAAAAGAGAAAACCTCTGAAATTTTATTAATGAAATTCTAAACTTCTGAATTTAATTTTTATTTTACATATTGCTGGCCTATTCAAAGGCTTCAGAAAACTTATTTTTCAAGTAGAAATATTCTTAAACTGATCCTAATTGATACCCTACCATATAGGGCTCTAATTTGACTAGGAAAGTATAAAATACACCTAAAATCAAGGAAATATAAAAAGTTAACAAACGATAAAAATTATCCCCATATTCTGTCCTACATCAGCATTAGGTTCTGTGTAGGGTTGTGGGAAAATGTCTTAGTAATATAGCTTGACCTCTTAGATTTTAGAGATTATTATTTTTTTTTATAAGTAAGAAGATGTATATTCAAAAAACTGCTTTATGCAAAGTAGCACAAAGCCTATCAAACAATACAAAAAAAGAGATAAAAGCAAAAACTTAAAAGAAAAGCTAATTACAAAGAAAGAGAGAGCTAAGGAACAAAGGGAGAGAATCACCAGATGTGAGTCCTCAAGCCCTAGACCAATCATAGAGGGAACCGGTAAAGAGAGCAAGCAACTGGTTATCGGATCTATCTAAATCTCCAAAAGTCCGCCAATTGCATTCCTTCCAAATATAGTAATTCCAAATGTTAGATGAGTGCTTCCCCAACCAATTCCACCAACCAAAGAGGAAATTTGCCACCGAATGTGAGGGAAGCCATAAAATCCCAAAAGTTCTAAAGACAAAGCTCTATAGCCGATAAGCCTTTCTATAGTGTAATAACAAATGATCCACTGTCTCATCACAACAACAACACATAATGCACTAGTCAACGAAATCAAAGCCCCTAACCCGCAAGTTATCGCCTGTAAGAATCCTATCCCATGTGACTGTCCAAACAAAGAAAGAGACACATCAGGGTGCCTTAACCTTCCAAATACCTTTCCATGGAAAAACAACGGAAGAAGAACCATGTAGCTTATGATAAAATGAATGGATATTAAAATCCCCATAACATAGAGATTATTTATATTTTAATTTTGTAAAAGCAAAAGGTGTTCATTTGTATATGTTAAGAATTTCAAGGAGTTTTCTGGACAGTAACTGAAACAGTAAGTTTGACTTTGTATTTAGTGTAAGTGAATACATGTTGATTTATCCAACAAAAATGTGGTGAGATGAGAACTTAAGTCTGGTTGAGAAAGAAGAAATTTCAGCAACAAATAAGATTAAAGTAAAGAAAAAAATAATAAGATTGAAGTTGGAACAATCGAATATCAATTTTCTTGGCTCAAAGAGCTCAAGAAATGTTTAAATTTGAAATTTCATGAAAAACTTGAAATTTCAAATTCATGGAAGTTTTTCATGAAACTTGTTAGAGTTTATTGATCACTCTACTTTGAGCAAAGTTTAGTTTGTTGTACATCTAGTATGCCCCATGTGTACTTGATGCTTTTCTATTTCCTATTAAAATTATTACTTATCAATTTATTTATTTAATTTCAATTTCATGAAATAGATAAGAGAAAACTGCCTACAATGCCTCTTATTGCTTCTGCTAATCTCTGCTTGGCAATTTGTTTTCCCTATGTTTGGTTTTGCTCCCACCGATGGTTGTTAGTGCATATGTTGGAAATACCACCATGGAAACTTGTTGATAGCGACTGCTTTGGGTTCTCTATGATAACCTTTTATATATATTTTTTCCTCTAAGATATGCTGAAAGCGTTAACTATCGAGTTTCAAGACATTTATAATTTAACTCACTCTGGCCTCTTTTCTCTTTAGACTCTGAATGCCTCAATATTTATATGAAACTCAACATTTTGGTACTTTTCTTTCTATGTTGATTTCAGACTCAAATCCTAGAACATATCCAGTCTAACAGAAACACAATCAAAAGGATTTAAACTGTGACCAGACTTGATTGGAAAAGTGATGTCTAAAATAATAGTCTTCCACCCCCCCCCCCCCCCTCCCCCCCCCCCCCCCCCCACCCTCTCATTTTTATTGATATTTGATAATAAAATGCGCAAGAGGAAAAGATGATAGACACCTTGCCTGAGGATTTCTTTTTCTTTCCCATTGGCAGATTGGTGCCAACATGCTTAACATTGCTAGGGTGGCAATGCTTAATTGCAACAGACTAAGGAAGTTGGATATTTCTGGTGCAATTTCTGAGCTTGAAAAGGCAAAGGATCTTTTAGAAAATTCCATAAGGTTAGTTTCACTTTGCCACATTTTAACTATATTAGAATTAAATTAAAAAAAGAAAAAGAAGAAAAAAACTGGGTTTAAAAAAAAATGTCAAGAGTAAAATAACCATTCATGTTTTTCATTGTTTCATACATTTTTTATTTATTAAAAAAATTGTTCAATTGATTACTATGTTATTTTTTTCATTTTTTTTAATCTATTGTTTGTTGTCTCCCCCCCTCCCCGCGGCTCTGCTATGTACTTTAGTGTTTTCCTTTCTTACTGGGGTCATTTTTATTTGATTTATATCCATATTGAGGAAGATACAGGTGCTAACAGTTAATTAGAAAAGTAATACCAACTTTCTCATCTTTGAAGCTATGAAATTGCATCTTGAAAAACTTTACTTTCTTCTATTCCGCTCTATAGTTTGATGATTTGCTTACTTAAGATGGAAAAAGTCAACATTCTTAGTGCTTTCATACCTTCTAAGGAGTGTTCTTCGCCTAAGTTTTAGATAGGGTTATAGGATAGTATAAGTTTTCAAACATTATAAAATTTATACATTTTTTGGGAAAAGTACATTTTAACCCTATAATTTAGGGGAACAAATTAAACCTATAGTTTCAAAAGTAATAAGTTAATCCATGAGGTTTTAATAAGTAACAAATTACCACCGCACACCCTTGACGCGATGACTCCACAAGTATAAGTGTTTGTGGAGTGTGGGGGGGGGGGGTGAGGGCCGGGATTTAAGTCTCTAAGAGGGAGCTTCACACATATATATACTTAGATTAGGCTAGAGTAGAATTTTCATCTTGTAAAAAAACAAATAATAATAAATTTAAGTAACAAATTAAACTTTATAGTGTTAAGAGAAATAAGTTAAACCTTGAGGTTTTGAAAAGTAATAAATTAACCCTTATTCCATATTAAATCCCTAACATACGTACACCATTCCACTTAAATGGGCTAAGATTTAATTTATTTCCTTTTGAAACTTATTTTTTTATTTGTTAATTTGAAAACTATAGGGCTTAATTTGTTACCTTTTGAAACCTTAGGTTTAATTTTTTAATTTTATACTATTAGAATTATGTGGTTAAATAATTCAATTTACCATTTCCCAATAGTTTAAGCTTTTGGGACAATTGGTAATATGATATCAGAGTAGGAAGTCCTGAGTTGGATCCCTGTCTCCTCCACTCTACCTTTCATTGAAAATCCCACGTGTTGAGTATTACCTATTAAAAGGTAGTTTGAGCTCACATGTGAGGGGAATTGTTAGAATTATGGGGTTAAATTATTAAATTTATCATTTCCTAATAGCTTAAGTTTTTGGGATAATCGGAAATTTAACATAAACTGTAGGGTTTAATTTGGTTACTCTCCTTAAACTATAAGGTTTAGTTTGTTAATTTGATTAAAAGGCTTGCCAAACATACCCACCTAACAAAACTATCAACCTTCTAATGTGAATAATTATTGCTTGAATTTGAATTTCACCACCTAAGGAAGCCCGGCTACCTTAGATTAGTCAGATATCTTGTTCTTTTCCTCTACTCCAATCGGGTATGGGTGGTTTTCGTAGTTTCTTTATTGAATCCAAATTTTTCCAATTGGTGGTAGAGGAAGGGGGACATTTATTTTTTGCTACGGATCTTTGAATGGGGCAAATATTTTATGAAATCAGTTTTTATGGGTAAGAGTGCGGCACACTGGTTGATGAAGAATATCGAATACTTTGTAGTCGGGATTAGTTCCAAGCAGTTTTTTACTTTCAGGGATGGTGATATTGCCTACACTTTCCAACGGAGTTCCAACTCTTTTGGCAATTTCTTATTTTTGACTGAACTCAAAGTTGGCGGGTCTAGGAGATCTGTCATTATCCCTGAGGGCAGTGCAAAGAATGGTTGGAAGACATTTGGGCTTGAGTTAAGAAAGATGTTGGAACCTAACCAATATGCTGTGGGTGGTTCAGGCCTTACAAAGTTTGTTGCCCAGCCGCATAGTTGTAATTCAGAGTTTCAAAACTCAAGAACTTTTGCTGAAACTGTACAAGGCCATGTGCAAGGCCATCATGCACAAGCTTTGGACAGCAAGAATCCAGAGCAGTTGTTCATCAAAGACAAGGGGAAGATACAGTCAGGGGAGGAGAGGAAGGTGATGCTAAACTCAGAACCTGCAAAGGTGGTGATGAGCAGTAAACTGGTGACCAAAAAATGTCTGGTAGCCGTAGGTGGAGGATCTGTGAAATCCTGGAGTATTGACGTGGATATTAATTTAGGGGAGACAATTCCGGTAGGATATAAAAAGAGATTTCCTTTAAGATTTAATTCAAATTCAAATAATTCTGACTATGGTGTGGGGAATGATTTTAGGAATTCATGCTAGACAGGGAAAGGTTTGACTGTGGAGGTGGGTGAGAAAGGAAAGAGGCGGGCCTCTTGGGATTTTAATAAAGATGGACCACACATTTTTAAGTGGATAACACAGGGGAAAATTATTTCTGATGGCAAGCCAAATTTGGGCTGTGATCCAAAGCCCTCTGATGGCAAGGGCTATGACCCAAATCCCACGTTGACCCAACACTGTGTGGGCTTCAGTTACCCACCCAACTCTTGCTTCTCAGGCCTGAGTTTCTTTGAAGTGGGCGAGCACTCCTACAAAGCCAGTACCGGCTTGAAGCCACTAGCCCATACTTCGACAGCAAAGGAGTGCTCTATCGTCTCATGCGATCACTTAGGCCATGTTTAGTTTGGTCATAACCCATATCTCAAAACTTAGAACTCAAACTCATATCCCATAACTCATATCTTTATTTCCACTCTAACTCAAATCTCTAAAATTTGTGTTTGGTTCCAAATCTAAGTTATATCTCTCACTCTTTAACTCCAATTTTTGGCAAAATGATGGAGCCCACCCACTGTCACTACATAGAACGGTCACATGTGTACCCGTGTGTGACATTCTCTCTCTTCTACTTTCATTTTATTGCTCTGCCTTGACCATCACAAAACCCAGCAAGAAACAGATTTTATGCCTATGCACACCACAAGACCATTTCACAAAACCCAGCAAGAGACTGATTTCCCTCCCACTTCCAACACCACTCCAAGTTTCAGATTTTTTTTTTTTTTTTCTCTCTCTTACCCACAGCCCAAAAACCACATATGCAAACCCTCTTAAACATACAAACATAAACCCATAGACACCCAAATCAAAACAGAGATGATTGATGAGAGGGTTTGTATATGTGGTTGTCAAGAATCAGCCCGATTGTTGAGACGAATCGGGTTTCAAAGGGAACCAAAGATTCAGAGCCATGGTTGTGGGTTTGATCGGTGAACATGGTGGAGTGGGTCTGAAGAAAAAGAAAGAAAGAAAGAAAGAAAAAGAAAAGGAAAGAAGAAGAAGAGAGAAAGAAAAAACTAGGAAAAAGAAGAGAAAAAAAAAAAAAAACCGTTGGTGACTTGGTGGTGGAGTGGGTCTGAAGAAGAAAAAAAAGGGCCGTTGGGTGGAGTTGTCTAAAGAAGAAAGAAAGGAAGAAGAAAGAAGAAAAAAAAGCAAAGTGGCATTAATGACTTGATAGTGACAAGTCAGAAAAATGGGTCCCACAATTTTTTTTTACAACTTTGCCACTATAACTCATATTCCATAATTTGAAAACACAAAAAATTTGTTTTCATTTTTCATCACTCAAACTCAATTTTTTGAGTTTTGAGTGATGGAAACAACACTCAAAAATTTTCCCAAACAAACTTTTTTTTTTTTTTTGGGCCCCACGTTTTTTTGGATTATGGGTGATGGAAACTGAGTTATATAACTCACTTTCCACCCAATCCAATCTCAGGGAACAACATTGGGCCGATAGGCAAAGACTCTGATGGAGGTCAGTTGTGGATTTTCCAATGATATCAACTTCGATGGACTCGAGATGGCTCTGGGCACGACTGACAAGGTGAGTTTGCATACATCTAAGGGTCTTTTCTTGGCCGATCTTCTTCAGAGTTTGTCGAATGCTGGGTTTGTGGACTTTGGTGACAAGGGAAGGGTTGAAGCTAGAAATGAGAGTCGTGTGTGCTTGTTTCAAGGGATGGAGGACAAGTGTGTCATGCCAAGTGTAGTTACCGAGACCAATCAGCCCAACTTAGCAGGATTACCATCGATGGCAAATTGTGTACTACTGGAGCTGTGTCTATCAATGGTGGGGGAAATGGTTTTGTTAGAAATGGGTCTGGGTGCTAAGGAGAGGTTTTCATATTGTAGTCCACTAATTACTATTGCTCCTTCTAGGTTGGCTTTGCTAGGTGAAGTGCACTGTGGTACTAAGGTGATGGGTCTCGAAAGTCCGTTGGATATTTCTAATGGGTGAAGTACAGAATTCCAGGTTTTGGTAAGTTGGTTGGGCTCCCTATTAGTCGCCATGAGAAGCTGTGTATTGCTCATCTTCAAAGGCTAGAAAAGGAGATGACGGATGCCAATATGTTGCGGAGAAAAGCAACTGTTAACCGAACTGTTGCTACTTCTACATGTAAAGGGAAGAGAGAATTGAAGAATTTAATCTCCTCGGTTAATTATGATGGGAGGTAGAGTGCTAGTTGTGCAGCAGAGAGTGCAGTTGGGAAGTACTTGTCCTTATGAAGCTGAAAATGGTCTTTTGGAATGTTAGAGGATTGAATGATTCTCAGAAACGTTTGGTAGTGCAAAACTTGTTACATGAGTGGAAGTGTGATGTTGTATGTCTTCAGGAAACAAAGCTTGTTAGCATGGATAGACAGATGATTTGCAGCCTGTGGAGTTGTCCTTTTGTGGATTGGGTGGCTTTAGATGCTGATTAGACAGCTGGTGGAGTTTTGATTATGTGGGATAGAAGGGTTTTAGAAAAGTTGGAGGTTTTGGTAGGTTCTTTCTCTGTGTTGGTTCAGTGGCAAGGTGTGAAAGATGGTTTTATTTGAGCATGTTCAGGGGTTTATGGCCCAAATGCTAATAGTGTTAGGGAACATATGTGGGATGAATTGGTTGGTATTCAGCAATATTGGAATGTTCCTTGGTGTTGCATTGGGGATTTCAACATAGTCCTATTTTGGACCACTTCCCACTTCTTTTGGAGGCTGGGGGTATGGAGAGGGGGAAGAATCCTTTTAGATTTGAGAGCATATGGTTGAAGACAGATGGGTTTGTTGATAGAGTTTTTTCTTGGTGGAATCACCATTCTTTCTCTGGTACACCTAGTTATGTATTTGCTAAAAAACTGAAGGCTTTGAAGGAAGACATTATTTAGTGGAATTGTAGTGAGTTTGGCAATGTCGGTCGTCAGAAGAAAGAATTACTAGGGGCTTTAAATTTATTAGATGCTAAGGAAGGGGATCTTGGACTCTTTGTGGCAAAGATTCATGAGAGAAATTCAGTGAGATCTCAAGTAGAGCATCTTCTTTCATTGGAGGAGATCTCTTGGAGACAAAAATCGAGAATGTTATGTATCAAGGTGGGTGATAGTAATACTAAATTTTTCCATAAGGTGGCTAATTCCCGTAGAAGGTAGAGTCATTTGAGTTTCTTGGAAGTGGATGGGGTGATCTATGAGGAGGGATCAGAAGTGGCTATTCAATTTTATAAAACTTTGTATCTAGAGATAGAGGAGTGGCAGCCTTTTGTGGAAGGATTGGAGTTTGATCAAATTGGGGGGATGGAGAGGGGCTGGCTGAAAAAGAGGTTTGAGATGGAGGAGATTCAATCGGTTGTCAAAGAATTGGAAGGGGATAAAGCTCCATGTCTAGATGGCTTCTCTATGACCTTTTTCTATCATTGTTGGAGAGTTGTGGAAAAAGACGTCTTAGCAGTCTTTGAAGAGTTTTATCAGCATTGTAAGTTTGAAAAATCTCTTAATGCTACCTTTATTTCCTTAATCCCGAAGAAGAATGATGCCTCTAATATTTGAAATTTCAGACCTATTAGCTTGTTGGGGAGCATTTATAAGATCTTGGCTAAGGTTCTAGCAAATCGTTTGAAAGTGGTGTTAGATCAGCTGATATCTGAATCTCAAAATAGTTTTGTGGGCGGTAGACAGATCCTTGATTTAGTCCTTATTGCCAATGAGTGTGTTGATAGTTCGGTGAAGAGTAAGATTTCGGGGGTGATTTGTAAACTAGATATTGAAAAAGCATATGACCATGTGAGTTGGGAGGCTCTTCTAAATTTGTTGTAGATAATGGGTTTTGGGGAGAAATGGTGTAGATGGATTTGTACTTGTATCTTCACAGTTCAGTTTTCTGTGTTAGTCAATGGGTCTCCTGTTGATTTTTTGGTATTTCAAGGGGATTGTGTCAAGGAGATCCGTTGTCTCCCATGTTATTTTTGGTTATGATGGAAGTGTTTAGTAGGATGGTGGGGAGAATGGAAGGGGTAGGTTTACTTCATGGTTTTAAGGCTGTTGGTAGGAGGGGTGGAGGGAATGTGTTTCACATCTGTTGTTTGCAGATGATACTATCCTTTTTTGTGATGCAAATGTGGAACAGATCCTACATGTTCGGTTGTTACTACTTTGTTCTCAGGTTGTGACAGGCTTGAAGGTCAACGTGTTTAAGAGTGAAATGGTTCCTATAGGGGAAGTGAATAATGTGCATGCTTTGGCAGAGATTTTGGGTTATAAGCAGTGTTGTTAAAAGCGCTGAGCACACTTAAGCGCAAAGGCCTCCTGGAGCCTAGGCGCAAAGCGCAAAGTGCAAGCGCGCGCCTGATCGATGTGAAGCGCACATTTAAAAAAAATTAATAAATTCAAAAAAAAATTATTAATGATCAATACAACAATCAAGTGATCAATTAATCATATAAATTACAATAAATCATTTTATATAATTTATATAATATTTATATAATTCTTTTGTGCTTTACAAAATATATGCAACCATGATATTTAATGGCTAGAATGTTAAATAATGTTATCTTTGGGAGTGTCTAATTTAGCGTTTGTTTGTGTGGTTGTGGTTAAAAGTTCAAAAATATCTAAAGAGATAGGCTTAGGTGTATGGTAGCACATCACACTATTAGTTTTTATATATTAAATCAATGGCTTATATCAAACATATTTAGATCTAATGGCTAAAAATCAAATCAGGATTAAAAAAAAAAAAAAAATTACAAAGAGCTCAAAAAAGTGCACTTTGCACTTAATAAAAAAGCTCAAAAAAGCGCATTTAAAGCGTGCTTTTGTGAGGGCGCTTCGCTTTAGAGGGAAAAAGCCCCAAGGGCTTTGCACTCTACGCTTTGCGCTTAAGCGCGCTTTTAACAACACTGGTTATAGGGTTGGATCTTTTCCAATGACTTATCTTGGTATGCCGTTGGGGGCGTCTCATAAGTCTCCCTCAATTTGGAATCCTATTTTGGAAAGTATTGAATAGAAGTTATCTTGGTGGAAGAAGTTGTATTTGTCAAAAGGTGGTAGACTGAACTTGCTTAAGAGTACGCTATCTAGCCTCGCTACTTATTTTTTTTAATCTCTTTTCACCATTCCTACTCACGTGGCTAACAAAATTGAGAAGTTGCAAAGGGATTTCTTGTGGGGTGACTACAATACACATCTGTTGGGATGGGATAAGGTGTGTATGCCCATTGCTAATGGCGGTTTAGGAATTCGGAAACTGACCACCTGCAATAAAGCCTTACTAGGAAAATGGCTTTGACAGTTCGGGGTTGAGGAGACTTGGATTTGGAGAAGGGTAGTAGCTTTGAAATTTGGGGAAGAATGGGGGGGTGGACCTTCAAGCTGGGAAGGGGTGTCCACGGGTGTGATTTGTGGAGGAGTATTTGGAAGGGTTGGGAAGCTTTTAGCAAAAATATCCAATTTAAGGTTGGGTTGGGGAATACAGTGAAATTTTGGACAGATCGGTGGTGTGGTGAGCTTCCTCTCCATTTGGCTTTCCCAGTCTTGTATAATTTTGCTACTAACAAAGCAGCCTCTGTAGAATCTTCTTTGTTATGGCAAGGAACGGGTGGTAGGAGAGATTGGGATGTTCGTTTCATTCGGGGTCCTAATGATTGGGAGGTGGACGTGGTGGATGATTTCTTTTGGTTCTTGGCATCTAAGTTACCTTTAGCAGATGATAGTGATTGCATGAGATGGAAGTTGACTAAGAATGGGGATTTTAATATCCGTTCTTCTTATCATAAGTTGCATGGTTCTTCCTCCGTGGTTTTTCCCTGGAAAGGTATTTGGAAGGTTAAGGCACCTTGTTGTGTCTCTTTCTTTGTTTGGACAGTTGCCTGGGATAGGATTCTCACAGGTGATAACCTAGGAGTAGGGGTTTCGATTTCGTTGACTGGCATTATGTGTCGTTGTTGTGGGAAGACAGTAGATTATTTGTTGCTATATTGTGGAAAGGCTTATTGGTTATGGAGCTTTGTCCTTAGAACTTTTGGGATTTTGTGGGTGTTCTCAAGATCTGTAGCAGATTTCTTGTTTGGTTGGTGGAATTGGTTGGGGAAGCATTCTTCTAGCATTTGGAATTTAGTTCCGTTGTGTTTGATGTGGTGCATTTGGAGGGAACGCAATCAGCGCACTTTTGACGACTTAGATTGATTTGATGATCAGCTGCTTTCTTTTTTTACTGGTTTCCTTTATGATTGGGCTAGGGCTTGGGGGCTCACATCTAGTGACTCTCTTCCCTTGTTCCTTAGCTCTCTCTTTCTTTGTAATTAGTTTTCTTTTTTCTTCATTATAATCTCTGATATGCTTTGTGTTTCTTTGCATAAAGCAGTTTTTTGAATATACATCTTTCTTACTTATCAAAAAAAAAAAAAAAAAAAAAAAAAAAAAAAAAAATTATTGCTTGAGGATGAGTTGAGGGACCTGTGCTCCAAACTGAAACTTTACTTTCTCATAAGGAAAGGAATTGTAGTAGCTTTAAAATTCCAATAATGAAGCCGATTTAGAGACATCATTTTTTATATCGGAAGCTATTTAGATTTCACTTGAAGATACCAGGGAGTTTTTGTGAAAATACTACAGAATTTGTGAAAGGATCAAGTGTGTGTTTAGGTTGAGTGATGGGATTAAGTGTTTGGGTGTTTAAGGGTTAGGGTTGGTATGAAATCAAGATTAGGGTTTTCAGGTGTGAGGGAATTAGTGGGTGATGAAGTTGATTATGTATGTGGGATTTAGGGAGCCAAAACTTTAGGGAGAGAGAGATTAAGAGAGAGAGAGAGGGTGAAAAATGCATCAATTAAGGCTTACATGAGAGCTTATATACATTGCCAAACCCAATTGCCATTTAAAGATGTCTAATTACATTTTAACATGTGTTAAATGTTGGGAAACACCTGCACGGATACGGGTACAGATACGGTATGGCAACACGGTAATTTTTGAAAAAGTAGGACATGGGTACGACATGGATATGTATATTAATTAATTATATGTGTGTGTGTGTGTTCAATAAAAGGAATAAGTTGCAGATGATAATTGCTTGAAAATAGGAGTGGAGATGGTTCAAATAAAGCTGAAACTTTCTGCTCCCCTATTAAATATTATCACGTGAAAGGCACACAAAACAAAGAAAGTAAAAATAAATAGGCCAAAATGCAAAACCCACCATCTAATTTCACCATTTATTATTTATTTCTTAATTAAAGAAAAAAAAAAAAAAAAACCCAGAAGAAGAAGAAGATCAGCATGACAAGAAGAAGAACAAAAGATCAGATTAGGATTTTTAACCTTTTTTCCCCCTCTCCTTGCTGTGTCCCGTCTGTGTCCTAGCCGTGTCCTGGCTGTGTCCAACTATTAAAAAAAAAAGGGAAGGACAGACATGCAGCTGTGTTGTACGTGTACGCTGTGTCCCGTACCTGTACGACATGGGCACGGCAGGCAAATTGCCGTGTCTGTGCTTTCTTGGTTAAATGAGGCCATAAACTGACCCTGACAAAATAATGTTATCCAACTCATTTATGCATGTGCTAGTATTATCCAACTCTATAACTATTACAAAAGTGCTCTATCACATCTAACTCTTGATAAGCTGCAATCTGAGCGCTAACTTGATCAGTCAAGGTGCCGACATGTCCATGCCAGCTGGAGGAAGCTTCCCTAGAAAAAATGTGCCCCGTTGAATGAGCTGGTGATGATTGGCACTTCTGATGCAAATGGAAGTGCTGATATGTGGCTTTGGACTGCCGATTGGAAGTTGCACCCAGATTGTCCAGATTTTCTTATTGTAATTTTCTCTATATTGTCCAGATTTGGCTTCTAACATTTTTATTGTATTGTAATTTTCTCTATATTACACACACACATGACAAGCCTCCATGAATTGTCCAGCATGTTTCACTCTTTTCTTTTCTTCTTTTATTTTATATACAGGAGAATCAAAACACAGCTGTTATTGGTTTGCATGTTTTTTATTATTATTGATTTTAATTTTTCAAAATTTCCTTGACAAACAAAATGCGCAAATCTGGTAAATTTGCTCTAATTTTATTTTTCCTAGAGTCCCTTTTTCTGTTTTGTAGATTCTTACAGACCAGTCATACAGTTCTTTTTCCATGATAGGATTTCACAACGAGTTTTGGATAAATTGATTAAACAAAAAGTCATCACGAAAGGTTATGGTGCACCTGGAGAAACAAGGAGGGATGGCCGTGTGGCATTACTCATACTGGTCAGTGGTCAGTTTCCTTTTCTATATTGAGATATCTGCTTCTCATGGAAATTCTAGTTTTGACATGATTCTTCTTTTTATCTTCTTGATTAGTGGTCAGGAGCTGTATTTGATAATAGTCTTTTACTCATATCAACTGAAACTCTTGTTTTTAATGATTTTAACATTTTTCATTCTTACTGCCATCAAAGTTGCAACAACAACAACAACAACAACAACGGACCCTTAATCCCAAATATTTTAAGGTTGATGATGGATCCTCAATAGACTAGTTGGGATTGCCACATGTATTCTTTTCTGCCATTCTATCCCATAAGTTGTACATTGTTACTTTCTTAATTGATGTGTCCTTTGTTAGAATTATGGTTGAGTCAGTAATTTTCATGGTATCAGAGCAGGAGGTCTCAAGTTCGATCCTTATTTCTACTCTGCCTCCCATTTAAAATGTTAAAAATCCCACATTTTGGAGCCCATTTATTAAGGGGGAATTTAGGTCCACACATAAAGGAGAGTGTTAGAATTATGGTTAAAGGATAAAATTCACAACTTCTTAACAGCTTAAGCTTTCAGGACAATTTGTAATCTCTCATCATTTTTTACTACAACTAATGTTATTTTTTATTTTTTATCTCTACTTTTTTTTGTTCCCCCAACTTGAATCAACTCACCTTTCTAACTGGTGCATTAATCGCTCCCTTCTAAATATGTTCAAACCATGTTAAGTGACTGTCCCTCCATCTTTCCATCTTTTCATCAATAGGGGCCACCCCTATTTTTAGGCGAATTTCCTCATTTTGAATTGTATCTTTTCATGTATTTCCACTTCTTCATCTTTTAGCTACACCAATTTGATGAATATGTTGCTTTTAACTGCCCAACATTCACGATCACAGAGCATGTATGTATGTATGTATGTATGTATGTTATCCATCCTCTGGCTTCTTCCTCATTCAAATTAAAACCCAGAACCAATGCTTGGTGCAGAGGTGCATTTTACATGAAGCTCTAAAGATACGTTCAAATACTGCACCAGAGTAAATATATAACAGAAAGGGATATGGTGTACTTAACATCAGCATCCACAACTAATTTTAGGAAACTTGATTTTGATTCCTCTTCATACCCTGAAGTTTCTGTTATTATTGATAATAATAGTAACAACAACTGGGAGGTTCTATTCTGTTATGGTTCAGAAAGCTTTCTGTTCTGAATTCGGTACTAGGGTATTTTGTTAAATGGTAGCAACTAGAGGCAGAACCATGGAGATTTCTTCTTGTACTGCAGATTTTTTTTTTTTAATATATTAATTATGAAACCTTGATTCATTTGGTTGAATATCAATTCTTCTCAAAACCACTCCAAAGCTGGAAACAGGAGGTGGCAAAATTAAATATGAAATACCTTGGTATTTTGTTTGACTGTCTACATCAATTTCAAGCCAATTATCCTTTATTTTATGTCAAAAGTTTATTGTATTGATCTCACCTGCATCTGCATTTAGCACAACCTTTGCATGCATTTGGGTAGTAGTTTCATGTTGTCTATCTCCTAGTCACTTTCTGTTATGGAGCAAACCCTAGAAACCCTAGTAAGAGCCGTTCAAGATCTTTCTCCAAAGGTTGAACATGGGAACACTAGGTCCAATGCCTTTGATGCCTGACAAGAATTCTAGGAAGCATCCTTCCAAAGGACTATTGGTATCAAGGGTGAATCCGCCCAACCTATATAGCTGGCTGGAATCACCACCAAGCCGGGAAAATTTTCAATTCATTTCATTAATCAAAATCAATGTGCCCAACAATATTTCCTTGGAGACTTTTAAGTAGGACTTCTAGAGTTACATAACATAATGAAAGTAATCCATAATCAATTGATTTAATGTCCGTTTTGCATTGGCTTATAAGCTAGGTTTTTTTGCTTTTAGCTTTTATGTACAACTTATTAAAATCTCATTTTTTTCTTACTTTTTTCAAAATACAAGTATATTTCAGCACATTTTTAGCAAAAAACTTTAAGCAAAAAGATAAATAAGCTATTCCCAAACGGATTAATTACATCAGATACGGAGATAATTAAGCTCATAATCAATCACATTAAAAATGGAGAAAATAAAAATAAAAAGTAATCAGCATATATTCTGAACTCAATCAATCCTCCATCATCTAGCCATAAAAGTCACTGAGTGGGCCGTCCATTTGTGTTGATGCCTGTAAACACACATGACCAGGGTCTGTACCTGGTGTTGGCACCAGTTTACCTGCTGAACAAGATGGCCTTTGCTTATCCTTGTGATAGCGTTCATGCCCAATACTGATTCGCCACTTCATTCCCTTTCAAGTCTATTCACACATCTATAGCAACTTTCTTATGGATTACTTGCCTACCTTTGTTTCAAGAGGCACATCCCCCCTGAACCCCGTAGTTACACCTGTTTTACAATTACTTTTGGATCTGATGCTAGTGAAAGTGATTTATGATGTCACACTAATAGTAAACAATCTAGAATAGAAAAAAGGATAAAACTTAAAACAAGCCAGTGTTCTTGTATGCTTCATATATGTTGGTTCTAACTCGTGACATTATCTTGATGAATTTATGGTTCTGTTTGCAGTTGCAATCATTTGATGCTCTTGGCCATCTAGAGATTACCAAGCAAGAGTTACAAGAGTCTCAGGTTAGTAATCAAGTGGAAAAATTTTTAACAGCTTTTGTCTGCTGATCATAAGTAATTAGTGAATTTTAGGAATTAGGAGCCCGGATTTAACTGCTTTTCTGTGAAGAGTTCTGTTTCTTTCTCTCCCTCTCTCTCTTTTCTTTTTCTTTTTATCCTTTGATAATTCAATAGTTACAATGAGGGAGGGGGGATTTGAACCTTGGTTTTCCTAGTAAAGGAGAATAAGCTATGTTGTTGAGCTATAAGGCTCTTGGCGAGCTGTTTCTTTCTTTAGAAGAGGACCATTTCCAGAAAAGCTCCCTCCCAAAATTGTACTTCTTGAAAAAATTCTGCTAGCAACAACTCTCTAAGAGAGCCACAAGATCCTGAATCTACTTAAGAAGCACAGAAAGAATTTATTGATCAAAGGACAAGTTAGATTGCACAGGATGTATAACCAACTAATCCTTACCAATTATGATTTGAAATTTAAGAAATATCTGAAATCTACAAAAGACACAGTGAGGATGTTGCCTAAGGCATTCATCCAATCATATAATGATCATAACATGGACTATTTGATAATGTGAATATGGGTGTTCAAGCTCAACAATGTCAAAAGTCCTGCTAATTCTTTCTCATGATATAGTCCACAAGCTGAATAAAGGAGTAGCCTTCCAAGCTCTTACACCCCTATGCATTGGGAACCTTCCTTGCCAACTAGTTAATATTTGAACAACTGTATTTGGCATAACCAATGAAACTCCAAATAAAGCAAATGCAATGGCCACAACTCTCTAGCCAGAGAACAATGAAACCATAGATGATCCACCATCTCTTCACTATTCTTACGCATACATTACCAGTCCAAATTCATAATATGTTGCTTTTGCAAATTGTAAATGGTCAAAATTTTATCTGGGGTTGCTGTCCATGTGAAGAAAGTGACTTACAAATCACTCTAGCTCCTCAAATGCTTTGCCAAGTGAAAGGAACATCCCTTGAACGCCTGAAGACATCATAATACAATTTAACTTGAAATATTCCACACTTAGCCAAAATCCAGTAAATTCGATCATCACCTTGAGTAGTTGGGAAATTATAAATCAAAGAAATTCTCCACTAACTCCATTTTCCAATCCTGAACTTATCTCATGAACTGAGAATTCCAGTGCCTCACTCTACTGTCGCCCATTCCACCTAAACATGGTGCTGCTAAGGCATTTTTGTTTGATTCCAAATCTAACAAATCAGGGAAATGGTCTTTAAGACAAGAGTCTCCACACCATATTTCATACCAAAAACGGACTCGTGCCATCCTCCTACACACATACACACAAAAGTAACATGCCTAGAGGAGGAATCCCACCCACCTCTACATTACTCTTCCAAAGGCTTACCTCATGAGAACCTTGCGCCACCTTCATTGACCAGATCTTCATAAAAGAGGAGGATCCAGTACAAATTGTTATTGATGCTTCCCCATATTTTGTAAAATAACATGTCATCACAAGTGATCCTTCTCTACCCCAAATCTTCATATTCACTTTCCAAGAAGTGCTGGATTAAAATTTCTTGACTTGTGATTACCCAAACCACCTTCACTTAACAGGGAACACACCACCCCCAATTAATGAAAACATAGGAGCATACCCTGCTCTTTCCCACAAAAAAATCTCTTTGTAATTTTTCCAGTATGTGCAACCTGAATTGGCATTGTGAAAGAGTTAAATTATGTGGGTTAAGTATAATGACATACTTGTGATTAAACTTATTAAAGTAAGTTGTCCTCTCTTCAATAGGTATATCTTCTTCCAACCAGCAAGCCTGCTTTTTACCTTCTTTATTCCAAATAGCCGTGGCTTAAAAGGATAACCCAAAAGTAATCCTAGATAGGTCATAGGAAGGCATCCAACCTTGCAACCGAACAAAGAGGCTATAGATGTGACACATCAGTTTCAGTACCAACTGGATCTAGCTCACGTTTTCTTTGATTTACTCTTAGGCCTGAAATTTCCTTGAAACAAAGGATTTTTTTTTTTTTGATAGGTAACGAAAAATTTTATTAAACAAAAATAGCCAACCCAAGTACATTGGGGATGTACTGTGGGGGCACAAATCAAGAAACCAAATTACAATGATCAAGTAAAACAGGAAGGGAAAAACAAGAAAAATGCGATAGAGCCACACTCCATACAAGGAGAGTATGTAAGAAAAAAGACCTAATCTCTAGCAAGGACCGCTCACATCTCTCAAAACATCTAGCATTTCTTTCACTCCAAATACACCACATCAAGCAATGCAAGTCTCCAAAAATCTATATTACGTTGCCTCCTGAATTTACCTTGCTAAGACTCAAACAACTCAATTAATTTATGAGGCATAACCCAATGAAGTCCAAACAAACAAAACACCAAAGACCACAACTCAAATGCTATGGGGCAATGAAGCAGAAGATGATTCACTGACTCCCCACACCTCTTACACATGTAACACCAATCAAGAAGAATAATACGCCTTTTGTGAAGGTTATCAGTTGTAAGAATCTTACCTATAGAAGCTGACCATGAAAAGAAAGCCACCCTTGGAGGCACCTTCGATTTACACACCAACCTCCTAGGGAAAGAAAGAGTAGAAGGGTAAAAAGAGAGATAAAAACCTTTAATCTCAAAACCTCTACTCCTTGTTGGCTTCCAATAAACCTTGTCAAGGCCAAACCCCCGCACCTTCAAAGAGTAAACAATGACCATAACCGATCAAAAGAGTCTTCCTCCCAATCCTGTGGTGAACGACGAAACTGAAAATTCCAATGAATCCTCCCACCAAACCAACACATAACTTCCGCCACTGAAGAGTCCCTTGTCCTACTCAGACAGTAAAGTTCTGGAAAAGCCTCTTTGAGGGTACAATCCCCACACCACACATGCTTCCAAAACTTCACTTTAGTACCATCACCCACATCATATTGTAGCAGTTTAGAGAAGTTCAACCAGCCACTTCTAATAAACCTCCAAAGGCTAACACCATATGAATTGGTCACCTTTTTCGTGCACCAACCACCCCAGACATTCCTATATTTCGCCTCAATAACCCTCCTCGATAATGCATTTGTCTCTAAACCATACCTCCACAACCACTTGCCCAACAAGGCAGAGTTAAAACTCCTTAATCGTCTAATACCTAGCCCCCCAACCTGCATTGGCTTACAAACCTTAGACCATTTCACCAAGTGTAACTTAGAATCACCACTAATAACACTCTAATGGAAATCTCTCTGTAATTTCTCCATGCGATTGGCAACCTTCCCAGGTATAGGAAGAACGGAAAGGAAATAAGTACGTAAAGAGGAGAGAGTACTTTTAATAAGAGTAACATTACCCCCCTTAGACAAATAAAGCCTCTTCCAACCTGCTAGTCTTCATTCCATCTTCTCTAATGTAGGATTCCAAATTGACTCCTCCTTGAATTTAGCGCCCAAAGGAAGTCCTAGATATTTCAAAGGAAGGGAAGAATGCCTACAACCCAACAGCCCCACTAACACATCCAGATTATGTACCTCTCCAACTGGTACCAACTCTAATTACTCCAAATTAATCCTTAAACCTGAAACCTTCTCAAATCTAGTCAGAATCTCGCTCAAAGTAATTAACTGATTAGGTTCAACATCACAAAAAATAAGAGTATCATCTGCAAATAAAAGATGAGACACCGTCATCGAAGTATTAGGTGTAGAACCTATAGAGAAGCCTGAAAATTGTCCAGTAGCTGCAGCCACAAGGTGTCCAAGTTGTAGGGATTTGCCATATGAAAAAATTGATACTGTTGCTGTAATTTACAGTTCCACCTTTTTTTTGGGAGGGGGGGGGGGGGGGGGTTGAAATTGGCATTTATGGACTTCTCAAACTAACAATTAATATAAAACTGAAAAAAAAAAAAAAGCGTAACATCTTACTCCTCCCCAGCAATGTTTGAAAAATGCCAATGTGAAGCTATCTGCCCCAGAGCCTTATTGCCATCCAGGCCCTGAGTTACCCCAGTACCTTATCGAATGCCCTGGAATTAGATTTTTGGAAGCTGAACACCAAGAACACTGTAATTGTTGGAACTGGAGCCTTCCAAGTGAATTTTGAAGATTATTGTTTCACTAGTTTGAGTTATGATAGGATGGTAGGAGATAAAATTTTCTTGAAAATATATCTGTTCTGTTGATGGGACTTTGCCTCTTGTAATTCCCCACAGACGCCATATCCAGTTACTCTTCCATAGTTGACATCTTCTGATCTTGGACTTTCCCATAGTAGTGCATCAAAGATTTGGTTAATATCAGCATATATCTGAATTTTTTACTTTCTATAGCATATGAAGTTTGATACTCTCACAGTCTCACTCATGCTTTTAGAACACCAATAACCTTTATATTTTATGATTTGGCAAGGTTCACCTTGAACCCTAAAATCTCTTCAATTAACCTTGAAGCAGGCATTATTGCTTTAGGTAAGAGCACATCATATTATACAATTGCAGAATATCATCCTCAAATTTTGATTGGCCCACTGGATAAGCTCTTTCCTCTACTATAAATTGTCTGCGGATAACCTTCTTTCACCTTCATTTTGCATTGTGTTTTGTTTTAGATAGTACAGCTGAATCCTTATTGTGACAGGCAGGCTGGATCCTCCAGAACTGTGTTTTCACCTTTCATTACTCTTTTACTTATCCATGCTTCAAATCTTTGTTGCTTCCAGCAAGAAAATAAGCTTCTTACAGCAGATAAATTGGGTGGACCCAAGGAGTGACCAAATGTTCTTTTACTATTCCTATAATGTCAGACATATATCCCTTAAGTTCAAATTCAGAAAGCAAATAGGACCAAATCTTCCTTCAACTCAAACTCCAAATATGTTGATGACCTTTTCTTTTTTTTTTTTTTGCTTAATATATTATTCTCAAAACTTTTCCATACATGTCATTATCACTTTTTGGAAAACCCAAACCAGACTGCCTTTTTCGATCAGGTTAACCTCAAACTGGCCCAAAGAAGGTTAGTTAATTGCAGCTTATCTCTTCAGAAAAATTAGTTGATTTCGGCTGTGAAGTTTCAAGCCCTTGTACATGTCCCAAATATTAGCTTAAGACTTTAGAGCCAAACCACTTGGCTACATCTCTTTCGTTATATAGTGAACTGAAAAAATATTATATTTTTTCAATTGAAACGGATTAGAGTTGTTGAGGGATAAAGAAGTTCAAAAATTGCTAATCAATATGGTACATACTGTGGCAATAAATAAAATTTCATATTAATTATTACTATAGCGAATATATTTATAGTTTTTCATTGTGTCATTTAATTGTAATTAGCCCTATCTAATGGATTCATTACGGTCTTGACATTTTTTTTTTTTTATGCTTTATTATCTTTTGCGTTTCTTATGTAAGTTATGAAAATATGTATGAAAATTATTTAAATTTCTATAGATATTTTTGATACAAAGTTACTACTTTTACAAATTTATTTTATTTATTTGTATTTTAAGTAATATTAAATTAATTATGACATCATCACAGTACAAACTTTGGTCAAACCCCAGCCCGACCTCAAAACCTTGAACCTTTTGACTTTCCGGTTCTTTAAGCAGTCCGATGTTAAAACATTGTTCATTAAGATTTTTTCCCCTTTTGGATTCATGTTTATTGCAAATTTGCAATTCAGCCAAAAATGAATGCTTATCAGTCTGTTATAATCAATTATTTTATTTGATTTCTGGTTTTGTGATCATTAAAGTTTGGAAACAGGAGGTGATTCAAGTGTAAAATAATTAATTTGGTAATGCTTTTGAGTGAGACCAATTTTCTGCTCCTTTCAAATGATTTTCTACCATCATCTTACTATTAATGTACTTTTTATGTAATTTATCCCAATTGGCTAAACCAATATTATGTTTTTATTATGAAATAGGAGCACTCACCTGTTGAAGTTGAGAGAGCACTTTTCCAATGCATTTCTGCTTACAGAGAGGTACAACCGGACTTTATGACATTTTGCACTACTTTGGGTGGTACTTCCTAATTTAATTTGAGCACATATGCTTGTGAAAGATGATTATTCATGTCTTGCTTGGTTGTTTCAGTCATTTCTTTATTCTTCTGAGCATGTATGTTGCTATAAATTAATGTTTTTTCCTGGTGAGGTTGCATAATGTTTTGTTCATCCTTTGCCAGATGGGAGAGTTGTAGTATTTGGTGGTAAATGAAATGAGAATGCCTTGAAGGGAGAATACTTGCACACATTTTTTTCATTATTCAGACTGTTTAATTGGTTTTTTTTTTTTTTTTTTTTCTCTTTTCTGGAACATAAGTGACTTCTTGCATTTATATCATTCTATCAACTAATGATGAGTATTAATGTCATGCATTTCTTGTATGAACTACTCCAGTAATTTATGATGAAGTCAGTAATTTGCAGATATTTTTGCTCCAATTTAGTCACCTTAAGTGTTCACATTTTGATAGAAATCTGTGATAGTCTGTTTACATCATCAAAGTACTGGCTTGATTTATGGATGAATATAGTAAAAAGCTAAGGTTTGCACATGTTTTTGTGCAGTTTGGAGCTGAGAGGTCGATTTCTGACTTTCCTGAAGTGAAGGGCCAGTATCTTTCCTGTTTGAAACGCTTGATAAGCTATAGCAGTACTGTAGGGACACAAAGATTAAAAGGGGAAACTTTACAAGAGCTGGAAGATGAAATCAAGCATCTGGAAGTTGAAATTTCTCCTTATAGGAAACAGAAAAACTAAGCTGGGTGCTGGATTTTGTTGCAGTAGCAGCAGCAGTTACAGCACTTATGCCACCTGCCATTCACAAATGTTTCCTTGCATAATTCTATTAACTCTCTTTTGTCTTCATAACTTTTAAAAGGAAAAAGAAAAGGAAAAAAAGAAAGAATTTTAGATATTCCTTTGTCAATAAATCAGAGTAGCCCATGCCCTCCTATCAGCAAAGTGGGATTTTGGTGTGAAGTACACGGGATTCTTGCAATAAGGCCAGCAAGAAATTGTTATTTTATATGCCAAGTTATAAATATATATATATATATATATATATATATATATTTTTTTTTTTTTTTCATTTTTCAAAATTTTTTGATAAGTATTGTAACCACATCCTTGTTGCATGTAACTATAGTAATCATGGTGCAGACCTGCAGAGCCAACGATAGACGACCTTATTCTGTATGATTGGAATTGCACATTCAATTCTGTTTCTGTTCTATAGATAGAAGATAAAATTAATAAGGTTGTATCTTATCAAACTTTTTGTACTTACAAAACAAAAGTACTTATTAGTTTTTGTCTCCGAAGGGTGAGGGGGGTGATCACCTAGTTTGGAGATTGACTATGTTTGTGGTATTTGATGTACACTCTTTTTATAAGCTGTTATTTGTCCAAACACTGATGAAGTTCCTTGGGGGGCATTTGGTGTGCAAAGGTGCCTAAACAGGTGTCTTTTTTCTTATGGACGGCAGCTAATAATGGGATACTCACCATTGACAATCTTGTCAAGAGAGGTTGGTTTTTGGCTCATAGGTGCTGTTTATGCTGTTGTGATGGAGAATCAGTAGATCACCTTCTTCTTCATTGTAAGTTTTCTCACGCCTTATGGTGCGAGGCTTTTGCAGTGTTTGGGATCCAATGGGTAATGCTAAGTTCAGTCAACTCTTTTTTCTTTATGTGGAAAAATTGGTTTGGAAAGCATCGTTCAACCATTTGGAATATGGTCCCGGCGTGTTTAATGTGGTTAGTTTGGCAGGAACGCAATACCCGCACTTTTGAAGACAGGGAGAGAATATTAGATCATCTAAAATCTTGCCTCTTTGGTACTCTGTTTCTTTGGGCTTGTATTTGGGGGTATACGAATTGTATTTCTTTATTTGATTTTTTAGTCTCTATTTCCTTTAGTTCTTGATTATATTGTATGTTTCTTGTACAGTGTGTTCACCATCGTGAACATGATATTCAATTTTTCAATAAAAGTCTTTTTACCTATCAAAAAAAAAAAAAAAAAAAAAAAATTCTAAAAGAATCCGTTAACTGAGCAAGGTGGTTCCATGTATGTGTTTCATGGTTATTGGCTAAATGGTGGCTATAATCCTCAAAATTATTGAATACAAATGTGCCACGAATCCTCAGAATTAAAAGAAAACATGTACAAATGCAAATCACCTTAACCTTATCCTCCAAATAGTCTTACAGAATTTAACAAAACATGATTGCGGGGTCATGGAATAGCCTAGGCTTTAAAAGAATTGCATGCTGGAAATGACTCTCAAAGTCCGTATTACCGTTATGGCCGGACCACCTACTTTAATGTGGTGAATTGAATACAGGTCAGCCTCAAGAAATAATCCTTTTTGTTTTGTTTATCTATGAAACCAAAAAGAAATTAAATAATACTGTTTTCTTGTTAGGTACATGAAAAAAGCCAAGAACATCAAAGGTCAATGTCATTTCAACTTGTAAGCTACACCATCGACTATGATATGGGGACTCTGATTATAAGCATACATATGCAATGGCCTGCCGTACTTAGAAGTGGTTTTAGTTTGTAGGGCAGTGTGGGGCTAAAAAGCCCTTCTCACCTAAGTCCCATGATAAGGACGTTTTCCGACAGTATAATTGTCCTCGATGCAAATGAGTGAGAATATTACAGCTAGAACAACAAACTAGTCCTCACAGGACCCCCCAACTTCCAACTAACATCAAGGTTCAAGTGGGCTAAATTGCCCATTTCAATTAAATGATGTTAATCAATTCAGACAACACAAGAAAGGGACCAAATTGCAGCCAAAGAAAACAACCCATGAGATGAAATACCTTTCTTGACATATGATACACAACTACTACGGTAAAAGAATTACCAACTTTATACCTTACTTTCTACCTTTATAGCGTGGAACATAATTTTCCCACACATTACGAATCCTCCTGTATCCCAAAGTCTCTCATGCTATCTACATTTTTTCACATGAATCCATTCATGGAGAGGAAAAAGACTAGAGGCAGCACCAATGAATTGGCGGTAGTAAAGGCAGCTGCATGGGCGTGGTACCAACATGGATCAGGATCAGAGGGGAAGCAAATGCGCGAATTTGTTATTACAAAGGGTTGTCAAGCTCCCGGGCCTTCACGATACAGGCTAGAGGCCATGAGAACAGCCGAAGAAGCCATGGAGGGATCAAGATCAAGTAGTGCACATAGTTCAATCCATACCAGTAATTCTCTTCTTGATGCCTTTGAAATTGAAAGCATTTCTAGACAATTGGATTGTCTTGTAGGATCTAGTGGGAACAATTTTTATACAAGGTTCCTAGCTGGAGATAATGTTCATCAAGAAAACGTGAAACTATTAGATAAGGTCGACACTGGTGGAATGAAGAAAAAGAAGAAGAAAGTGAAAGGGTTTTGGCCAAGGCATGCAATTGCTTGTGGTACAAGGGAAGATGTGGTGGATGCAAGAGTTTTCAGGGATAGAAGACGACCGGAAAAGCGTGTACCGGTAGTTAGTCTTACAGCCTGTAGGCCACGAGCCTCCCTAAGCTGATGATCAATTGCAATATTGGATTTTGGATTGGTCGTTGGCTTTGTATTAAATTGTTTCTTTGCCCTGGATATTTGTGTGGCCATCTTGTGCTGCAAGCCAACTCCTATGCTGTCCTTTACAGAGAGGTTTACATAATAAGGTGAGTGAACTAAACTCTGTTTGATAAAATTATATGAATCATTATGGGTGTGCCTGGTTTATGGAAGGCTGGCTTAAAGGCTGCTTTGGGAAAGAGTATGTGACAGTCACTATTGGACACATTCACTGTTTTATAGCCCATACGGATTTTCTTTTTGTTCTGTGTGTGTGTGTGGTTAATGGGTGGAATAAAAATGTTGTCATAGAAAAAACAAAAAGAAATTTCAAAATGGTGTAAGAAGTTCATTAAGGTTAAATCTGGTTACACCCTGTTGCACACACTCAGTATACACTTCTTTGATTTCCATTGAAACATAATTTCATAATTTTAACGAAAATCAAACGAGCTAATGTGTGCAATAAAGTGTGTAATAATTTAACGAAAATCAAAGAAGTTAGTGTGTGTTATAGAAGGTGTGATACTAGTTACTTTGAAATAATATTTAGCACAATTATTTTATGTACTTTTTTTCCCTGCAGAAATCACATGGGATGAAAACCGATGTATTGTCTTTTAGGGATGGAACTTGTATAAATACTTTAGTACACAATTGATCCATGAAAATCATCGCATTCGTTGGGTACCACAAGTATTTAATGAAACGGTGTCGGCAATTTGATTGGTTATGAAAACACAGCATACTTATTGATTGTGCTGTAGTCCACAAATGTTGCTTCGTGCTTTGCTTATATTACATGTTTCTGCCCTCTTGGACAAATTAGAGTAAAAAGCTCTAAACTACATAAAAGATGTTGACTTGGCATGTAAGAAAGTATAAATAACCGTTTGTACAAGTGGTTATTATTGTTGTTGTAAAAAATACTATATATTCAACATGTTAATTTTACGTACGCTCTTGACAAACCGTTGTGTCACGTAGATGCTCTTGTTTTGATGCGATTGGGTAAAGTTCAAATCACGTATGGATTATAAATGGGTCAATTAAAATGATTATTATTATTATTATTATTTTGAGAAGGGAAAGATTAGTTGTTATTAACTTATTCTTATGACTCTTACTTAACAAGTATACTAGCCCACGCGCGTGCTCATATGCTCTTTTAATTTTTGGGTAAAAATTAATAATTTGCATTTATTATAATTTGAAATTTCTACTTTTTCCAATCACAAAAAAAAAAAAATACATGGGTGAATTTTGTAGATTAGAAGAGTTTTAAAACTAATAAAAGAGTAATCCTATTTTGTAGAGAGTTAAAGAGTAGCAGTAGGAATTTAAATTAACGTAAAAGTAGAAGTTTATTAGAAGTAGGAAGACATTTAATGTAGAAGTAGGAATTTATTATTTTTGTCAATTTTTTTGGGTAAAGATTAATAATTTGCATTTATTATAATTTGAGATTTCTACCTTTTCCAATCACAAAAAAAAAAAAAATAATAATAATAAAATAAAATAATACGTGGGGTGAGTTTTGTAGATTGGAGGAGTTTTAAAACTAACAAAAGAGTAATCATATTTTGAAGGGAATTAGAGAGTAAAACTAGGAATATAAATTAACGTAAAAGTAGGAGTTTATTAGAAGCAGGAAGACATTTAACGTAGAAGTAGGAATTTATTATTTTTGTCAATTTACAATTTTAATCCCATTTTTAAGTTTTAGGTAAGGGTATTTTTTACAGTAAAAAAAAAAACAATAACTAACTTTCTTTTACCAATTTACTATTTTAACCTCATTTTTAAGTTGTTGGTTAATTAATTTAGGAGTATTTTTGACAGCAAAAAAAGCAATAACTAACTTTCTGAATCCTTTTAATATATACAGATATATATAAATTATTATCAAGTTATATGACTTTAAGCAATGTTATACTATTTAATAATTTTTTATTAAATTAATATTTTGAAAATCTTACCATTAGATTACATACTTTCTATGTCCAATTTAACACAAATTTTGTGCTAATTGAATATTATATACCATTCAATCTATAACATTGTCGGGGGAGGGGGGGAGAGGGCTTAGTGATTCGTAAACTTGCTAATTTAGTTAGTTTGTCATAAAGCTACCCATCTAAACACAAATCATAGTTATCTAATCAATCAAATATATATATATATATATATATATATATATATATATATATATATATTTATATAAGTAGAGACCTCATGTGAAAAAGTATGAGATTTTGCTAAGTGGCGCATTCTATGTGAAGAGAATTGAAATATTCCACATCAGAAATAAGAACAAATTAAATATTGAATTTTTGTTTCATTTAGTTCAATGTTTCAAAGCTTTTCTGTTTAAAAAGTAAATATTCTTTATATAATTTGGTTCAATGTTTCAAGACTTTTCATCCCTCACACATATACATAAAACTCTTTGCAATTTAATTCAACATTTTCACCTCTTACACTTCTACCCCTTTATATATATATGTACATAGCTCTTCATGTCATCCCATGTCAAATACACACAAATAACGATGTCATTTACATTCAATCTTTCGACGATACCTACCTAACTCTAACATTATTATTTCATCTAATCTTAACTCGTATGAGTTGGTTGCAACCAAGGAAGGAGGCCTTGCATTTTATATTGAGTGATAATAGCAATTACGATTTTGATATTTAGGTCAGACTTTGTGGATTTGTGGGTTTTGTAAACGATATGATTGACTGTGAGTGTTTGAGATGTGTATTTTGTTTTAGAATTAAGAAGAAAGAGAAAAACACATTCTATGTCAAATTTAATTATATAATATTCCTCAATTTTTTTTTCTCATTCCTGTAATTGAATAATTATAATGGATATATGTGTACAATTTATAATTGTTGCTTTTTATGATGAACTCATTACTAATAAAATTTTATAAAAATTATGTTATAATACATAACATTCTCCAAAATAATCTTACATAAAACATTACAACATTATCCATGCATTGCACGGGTAACTTACTAGTTAACAATTAATGGTTTCACACTCATCCCTTACAATTAAACCTACATACATACAGGGAAAATGATTGAAAAAATTACAATCAAATTTGGCACAGAATTAAAGCCAACACAACATAGTTGGAAATCACAACTTTACAGTGAAGACACAACTTGTTAGAGATTTCCTCTTATCCAAATCACTGACGTAGTGAAAATCAACAAATCTAACCATGCAACTACTATTTGTAGAAGTCTTGTCAATTCTCATACCAAACCAACATCAACAGTGTAAAGTTGTGATTTACAACTATGTTTATGTTGGCTTTAATTTTGTGTCAAATTTAATTGTAATTCTGTTCAATCATTTCCCTATATTTTGTGGGATTTTATGTAAGGGTTGTGTATGAGAGTTTAGTGAAGAATCTATGAAGAAGTGGTTTTTGCGACTTGCTCGCAATTGACTTGAGAATGCTGACTCGCGGAACAAGCCATGTGAGAAGCACATTCTGGAATTTGAAGAGTCCAAGACAGGCTGGATTTCATGAGTGACTCGCGACTCAGGCCAAGTTGCGAGTGACCCGTGAAACTCATTGTTTGATTACTTTTTGGAGTATGACTTTTCCCATTCTTTACCAACACTATATAAACCCTCATTACTCACGAAATGTAAAAAGAAGAAGGAGTATTTTCAGAAGAAACTTTTGAGAGAGAAACCCTAGCCAAACACTTAAGAGTTAGAGATTGTTTTATCCACAATCCTCTACATCATTTCTCTAAAGTTTCCATCTACTCCCACCTTTTCATTTACACATCCTTAAGAGGTTCAGCCTAAACACTTACCTCACCCATTCTGAGTGTTGAGAGAAGTTTTGGTGCCTTTGGGAAGCGTTGGAAGAAGCCATTGAGTGGATGATGCAATTGGGTGGAATTGCGGGATCCGAATAACTAGTGAAGACAAGACTCCGAGAAGTCCGTTAGTAGCAAGAACTTGGAGGACTTAAGTACATTAAGTAAATTAGGCTTGAAGGGTCTATTTGATATTCGTGTACTCCAACTTATTCATTAATGGATCAATTTCAACTTGGAGGGCCACAAAGAGGTTTTTCGCCGATTGGTTTCCTCTTCGATAACACGTCTCGATGTTATCGTGTGTTTGCATCTCTCTCCCTACTCTTTAAGCTTTACATTTATTGCTTATTGTACTTACTTATGGCTTAGAGTAGTGTTCTGGTTTATTGTACGTGTTTTACTCTTGTTCCACACTTAGATAAGTTTGAGTAAAAGCAATTAAGCCTTAATTTAAAATTGGGGATCTAAACAAGCATTAGTGTTTTCACACTAATTGAGCTTTCAATTGGTATCAGAGTGGGTACACTTTGTGGATTTCATTGTCCTTGCGTGATCTTATACCCTTCCTTGCTATGGATATGGCAATGGAAAAAGCTAACATGAATTGTGGTTCATGTGTTTGTGTTAATGACTCGATGAGCATCTTTGGAGATTGTCCTAGTAATGAGCTCATAGAGTTATTAAAATCAAAGAAACATGCTAGAGTTTTCTTACACATACTAAAATGTTTAGAGCATAGGAATCACATGCTTCATAATAGTTTGTGTGAGTCAAATTCCTTGATTGAAAAATATAAGAGAAGGAATAGACACTTGTGTGATAAGCTTGTTAGTTTGAAAAGAAAACTTCACTTATCCGATCACAATAAAAAGGAAGATGAATCTTGTTTTGAAAAACAAGAATGCTTATCTCATGCTTGCCTTTTTGTTCATATCGCATTGAAAGTGTTTAACTCTTATTTGTGGTATCTTGACAGTGGATGCTCAAGACATATGACATGTGATAAATCCCTCTTCAAAAGTCTTAAAGAAAAGGAAGATGGATATGTCACGTTTGGAGATGGTAGTCATTCTCAAGTTCTTGGAAAAGGAATGATTGAAATCCTGGGGCTACCATTGTTGACCGATGTGTTGTACATAAAGGGACTTAAAGCAAACTTTTTGAGCATCACTCAAATTTGTGATGAGGATTTTTTGGTTCAATTCTCAAAGAAAGGGTGTGTCATCCTTAGTGAAGATGGTGTTCAAGTGTTGAAGGGACTTAGAACTACCGACAATTGCTATGGTGTGGTTCCCAAATCGCTCAAGGCATATGACAGGTGATAAATCCCTCTTCAAAAGTCTTAAAGAAAAGGAAGATGGATATGTCATGCTTAGAAATGGTAGTCATTCTCAAGTTCTTGGAAAAGGAACGATTGAAATTCCGGGGCTACCATTGTTGACCGATGTGTTGTACATAAAGGAACTTAAAGCAGACTTGTTGAGCATTACTCAAATTTGTGATGAGGATTTTCTGGTTCAATTCTCAAAGAAAGGGTGTGTCATCCCTAGTGAAGATGGTGTTCAAGTGTTGAAGAGACTTAGAACTACCGACAATTGCTATGGGGTGGTTCCTAAATCAAATGTGTCATGCCGAAGTGCTCAAGTCAACTTGTTAGAGCTATGGCATCAACAATTTGGTCATGCCAACTACAAGCCAGTGGCAAAAGTCTCCAAGCTTGAAGTGGTGGTTGACTTACCAAAGTTTGGAAAAGTTGAGAAGAACGTTTGTGGACTATGTCAATTGGGAAAACAAACCAAGTCAAGTCATTCTAAAGTGAATGTCATTATGATAGGCCAAAAATGTATTAACCCCTTTAGCAAACCAATTAATTAATTAATTTAATTTAACATGCAATTGTGTGGTAGCACAAACAAATCACCAAATAACTAAATGTAGCGGAAAATAAGTTTGACATAGGTGATTTGTTTACAAATGGGGAAAACCACCAAGGCAAAACCCCACGAGGTGAATATGAGGTCACCACTCCCGAGAATCCACTATTATCAATCATAAGTGGTTACAAGTAAAAGAAATCCCAGTACCCAATTCCAACCTACAGTTGAACCCTTACCCAAATATCCAATTAGACTTGTATTGTAGCAGCAATCTCTCTGTTCAATGCACGAATCCTAGTACATGACTAACCAATGATGCACAGATCCCACTACGTGACTAACGCACCAACTTAAGGAAGATGTTGGCTGCAAAGTTCTTCAGTTCATCAACAGTGAAGATCAGGAAGCTCTTTGGTTACAAAACCCTTGGCGTAAAGACGCAGTAATTTCTACAGAGAATATGATGAAGTAGAACAATTTCTATCTTTGGTCACAATATGCATGCATTTTGTTTTTAATACCTTGCATCACTTGTAACGACTCTTAAAATAATCCTTGTATATGTGTAGGGTTGTGAGAAAAGAAACCCTACACAAATACTCAGAGATATGCGTGTAATCAGATCTGGAAAACCTGATTTCTTAATTCTCAACAAATACAACTTGTGTCGAGCTTTAATGAGTAGCACATTCTTCACTTGTTTCATGGTCAGACTTGCACGACTTCAATACTAAACTTGAACAGTTGTTTCTTGAAGTACTAAACCCATCCTAGATCTACCCAATTACAAGCAAAGTGTGTTTTGTCAAAGGATTAGCCAATTACATAAATATGTCCCTAACACATTGGTATGTCTCGACCTTTGAAGTTACTTTATGTTGATCTAATGGGTTCCACAAAGACAAAAAGCTTGGGTGGCAAGAGGTACAACATGGTTGTGCTTGATGATTTCTTGAGATACTTTTGGGTGGAATTCTTTAGAGAGAAATCGAAAGCATGTGAGAAGATGGAGAAACTTTGCAAGAGGCTTCAAAATGAAAAGGGGGTTTCAATCATCAAAATAAGAAGTGATCATGGGAAGGAATTCGAGAATGCAAAGTTTGAAGCATTTTGCAATGAGCATGGAATAAGGAAGGAATTTTTGGCTCCAAAAACCCCTCAAAAAAATGGAGTTGTTGAAAGGAAGAATCACGTTATACAAGAAATGGAAAGGGTAATGCTTCTAAACAAGAATATCTCTCAAAAGTTTTAGGGTGAAGCCGTGAACACATCATGCCATATTAGGAATAGAATCTTCTTTCGAGCGGGTACTAAGAAAACATCGTATGAGATATGGAATGAAAAGAAGCCTAAGGTAAAATACTTCCGGGTATTTGGTAGCAAATGTTTTATTCTCAATGATAAAGAAAATCTTGGGAAGTTTGATGCCAAGAGCGATGAAGGAATTTTTCTTGGGTACTCTGTGAATAGCCGAGCATATAGAGTCTATAACAAACAAACTAAGATGGCTATAGAGTCAATAAATGTGGTCATAAATGATGCCATTCTAGAAAAGAGTGTTGATGAAAGTGAAGATGCTTCAAGTCTCAAGAAGAATGATGACAACAGTAATTCCTTTCAAAATGGTGATGTTGAAAAACAATTACCGGAAAAGGAAACTACTCCTATCACATCAAGAAGGGAAACTAGGTTGTCCCAAGTGCCATCAAGTCCGCTTATTCCACCAGAAATGCAACCTCCAATATCTCGTGATGATGAGCCTTCTACATCAAAGAAACCATTGTCAAGAGTGAGTTTAAATCATCCTAAAAGTAATATAATTGGAGATTTGGATGAGGGCCTTCGTTTGAGAAAAGGACCTAGCTATAGTGTAATCATGTGACTTATCATTGTTATCTTGCTCAATTTGAACCAAAGAAGGTGGAAGAAGCTTTGAAAGATGAAAATTGGCTAGATTCCATGCACCAAGAACCATATCAATTTGTTAGAAATGATGTGAGGGAATTGGTTCCAAGACCAAAAGACACTCATGTGATTGGCACCGAATGGATCTTCAAGAACAAGACCAATGAGGATGGTGAGGTTGTGAGAAACAAATCGAGATTAGTGGCTCAAGGATATACTTAAGTTGAAGGTATAGATTTTGATGAGTCATTTACTCCAGTAGCAAGACTTGAGTCCATTCGGATTCTTCTATCCATAGCTTGTATCATGAATTTCAAGCTTTACCAAATGGATGTGAAGAGTACATTTTTAAATGGGCTTCTCCAAGAAGAAGAATTTATGAAACAACCAAAAGGGTTTCAAGATCCTCATTTTTCTGACCATGTTCTTCGATTGAAGAAAGCTCTATATGGGTTTAAACAAGTACCAAGGGCATGGTATGACCGTTTAACATCATATCTTTTGGATCATAGCTTCAAAAGAGGTCATGCTGACTGAACTCTCTTTGTCAAATGACATGAGAAATCTCTTCTTGTAGCTCAAGTTTATGTTGATGACATTGTGTTTGGTTCATCAATCGATGCACTTGCTCAAGAATTTTCGGAAGAAATGAAGAAAGAATTCGAAATGAGCATGGTGGGGGAGCTAAAATACTTTTTTGGCCTTCAAGTGAAGCAAAAAAAAAGATGGTATTTTTCATATCTCAAGAGAAGCATGCCAAGGTTCTAGTTAAGAGATTTGGTTTGGACTTAAAGAAACATGCATCCACTCCAATGAGTTCTTCTACCAAACTTAGCTCAGATCCAGCTAGTGTGGAAGTTGATCCAACCCTATATAGGAGCATTATTGGCAGCCTCTTATATCTCACCACAAGTAGGCCAAACATAGCTTTTAGTGTTGGAGTTTGTGCACGTTTTCAAATAGAACCAAAGGAGTCTTATATGATGGCGATTAAAAGGATCATTCGTTATGTCAATGGAACATTCGACTATGGGATTTGATACTTAAGAGATTCAAATGATTTCCTAGCTGGTTACTCGGATACTGATTGGGCTGGGTGTGTAGATGACAGAAAAAGCACATCGGGAGGGTGTTTCTATCTCGGAAACAATTTGGTGTCATGGATGAGCAAGAAGCAAAACTTAGTGTCATTATTGACTACTGAAGTGGAGTACATTGCTGTGGGTAGTTGTTGTGCCCAACTTTTATGGATGAAGAAGCTTCTTCGTGATTATGGGATTTCTCAAGACACCATGTGTGTATTCTGTGACAATACAAGCGACATTAACCTATCCAAGAATCCTATTCAACACTTAAAGTCAAAGCATATCGAAATTCGATATCACTTCATTCGTGACTTGGTGGAGGAGAAAGAAGTATGGCTAGAGTTCATCAACACCAAAAATCAAAAGGCTGACATCTTCACTAAACCCTTTGATGGTCCTCGATTTGAGTATCTTCATAAGACCATCACTGTCAGTATCATTCCTTGACTTATATCCTTGATGTGACCCTCACATTTATATCATTAGTGCATTCATGTAGAAGGGGTCACTCATGTCATCATGATGTTTCTTTCAATGCTTTTTGCTTTGTTTGTTTTGCTTGTTGATTTTACTTTAATGTTTTTGTTTTGAATGAGTAAAAAAATCCAGAAACTCATAAATAGTATAAAATCTCAAAAAGTTTGATTGTTTGTGTTGTGTCATATCACATGTTGAGTTTGGTCAAGTACCTTCGTACTAAAGACATAGTGCATTTACGAGCTTAACTTGTTATGTATGCACATTTTAAGTGTGAGTGATATCTAGAAATCTATGTTTGATTGTTGTAAATAGATCTTTAAGCTTGTCATGAATATCTAGCCAGTGGTCTTGTTTGATCTTGATACATGCATAGACTTACTCCTATATATCTCACATTTATTTTTATGTCAAAAGGCTCTTCAAACGTCTATCTCTAAAAAGAGAATGGGTTGAAAAGGCGTTACTTCGAAAACTAGTTTGACTAGGAAAATGTGGAACAAAATGTATGATGCCAAAGCCAAAGGCTTTTTCCTCAAAGAAATATAAAAAATTTCATGGCATCGTTGCTCAAAAATTGAGTTGTATTAATAAAAAAGTATGAAAAATGGAAGCCAAATAAAAAGTTTTCA